>NW_007728650.1:237905-239168 GCF_000696425.1 Galeopterus variegatus | reverse complement strand
AAGAGATGAGATTTGACTAGAGAAAACTGGTGCTATTTTTAGAGCAATGAAAGTAGAAATTTAAACTTGCATAATCAAAGCGTCCCTGGCTTGAAGCAACAAACAAGACAGAAGCAGTGAAACCATCCCTTACTGGTCAAGTAACCTTTACAGGAACAACGATATTTTTTAAAGCAAACAAATAGGAGCATTTGAATACTCCCCATCCTAATTCAGGCCTGGCTCTGACATGCTCTTCTCTCTCCATGGTACACCCTGGTGAACCACGAAGTAGACCCTCCTTTCAGAGTGAGCCAGAAATATAAACAGAGACGCCATCTAATACAGCAGTTAATCTGGTCTTACTGTCTTCATCAAATAAGACTGTTAGGAGAACAATTAAAACAGTAATCATAGAAGCCAATTCTTATTTTAAGGACAATGAAGTGCCTTTAGGAGAGGAGGGAATGGTGATTAATAGGCTAGTGGAGATGGAGAAACTGAGGACTTGGAAACAGAGCTTGTTTCTAGAAACCAAGTATCCATAAAACTCCCATGGCTGCCAGGCAATTTGGAAAAGGAACAGCTTTGGTTGTAATATAAAATGGTAAGAAAGATCACCACTGTAAAAAGACTGCCTTGAGAACTGGGGATGGATGAAACCCTTTTATGGATGCCATAAACTGTGCTTGCCTGTCGGATGAGTTTATCTGCTCTGTGCAGGACGGTCATTGTGAAATTCCTGAATAGAAATGAGAGCAGGCTCATTGTCTAGAATGTTATTTTCCCTTCTCCTCTTTGCCTGGCTAACACTTAAACATTTTTCAGGTTTCAGCTTACACAATTTCTTGTTGCTGTTGTTCTGATAAATCTTTTTCATTCCCCAGTAAATGTGAGGACTTCTTGTCAAATGCTCCCAGAGCACCAACCTGTCTCTTCCTGACACTGCTCAGAACACTAACTCCAGGAATCTGTGTAAAACATGTTTTGTCTGTGTCATAGCATTGAAGCTCCGTGGACATGGGGTCCAGGCAATCTGGTTCATCACTGACTATCCAGTCATTTTGTTCATTTTTTAAATAATTACTTCTCAATTCAATAAAATGCTGCAATTCCAACTTAAAAACACAAATATTTGCTCTACACCAACTACTTGCCAGACATCATGCCAGGAATTTTCTCGAGCTTTTTCTAATTTCATCTTTACAGCAGACTTTTTTTTAATCATAATTTAATGGACAAAAAAAACAAGGCGTGAAGGAAGAGTGACTTGCCCAAGGCCAT
>NW_007728650.1:235031-236562 GCF_000696425.1 Galeopterus variegatus | reverse complement strand
ATTCCAGATGTTTCCCACAAAGGAGTTGCATATTTCATATGAGGGTGACATATTATGAGGTGTCCTTTCTTTAGGGAGTACCTTGATGATCTCTTCAGGCAGAAAAGATGAAGTTCCCAAACCTGGCACAGATCTAGAATGAGGTGGTCAAAACAAAAAAGACACGAGAGAGAGAAAGAAGAGGGGAGAAGGATTTGGAGATTCCTAGGTGCTAATGGTTTGAATGTGTCCTCAAAAGCAGACGTGTTGGAAACTTAATCCTCAGTTCAACAGTGTTGGGAGGTAGAGCCTAGTAAGAGGAGACTGGGTCATGAAGCCACAGCCCTCATGAAAGGATTAACATTGTTATCATGAGGGTGGGTTATTATAAGGCGAGCCTGGCCCCTGGTGCCTTTCTCTTTGCCAATTGCTCACTTGCCTTCTGCCTTTCTGCCATGGGATGACACAGCCTGAAGACTCTCACCAGATGCCAACCCCTTAACATTAGACTTTCCAGCCTCCAGAACTGTGAGCTCAATAAATTTCTGTTCATTATAAATTACCCAATCTGTGGTATTCTGTTAGAGCAGCATGAGACAGACTAAGAGGCTCAGTGACCTGGAAAAAGAGGGAGGTATGCAGGAACACGGAGGAGAAAAGGTACTAATCTTGCTCACATTACCCAGTTCTCCCCCCATCCTCATCACTGTTGATCACAGCTGTGTGTGTGTGTGTGTGTGTGTGTGTGTGTGTGTGTGTGTGTGTGTGTGTGTGTGNATCATAATTTAATGGACAAAAAAAACAAGGCGTGAAGGAAGAGTGACTTGCCCAAGGCCATGTGGGTAAGATGTCGCATAAAACTGGATTAACCTCAGGTCATCTGACTCTGGTTCCACATCCTTCCCTTTGTCCTCATATGGGACATGAGTCTGCCTACCGCAATCTCTGCTGATGCACAGCTTAGCAGGATGTCCAAGCTATAGCCAGTCCAAACAGCTACATGATTTTGCTATACCCAGACACCACCCACTCTAATATATTTATGTATTACATTACATTATGTTAAAATAAAGCCATCTAGATTTTAAAAAGAAATTATGAATCTATCGCCATGAGTAGAAGGTAACCTTAAAAATAATATAGTAAAACAAAGAGGAAAATCAACAAGTCATGTCAGCACCCAGCTGAGATTTTCTCCTAGACACAATCAAGACGATCAAGTTATAATTGGTACTTAAAATAGTGTCTGGAACCATAAAGAGTACCATAAAAATGTTTATTAATATAAAAATATGTAACTGATGGGTGTCAGGTTTTACCATCTGGTGTGTATGAAAGGAAGGAAAGAAGGAAGGGGAAATGAATAATCATGAAATAAGAAATTAAAGACGATATATATGAAGAAGAAAACTTCTACATAACTATATGATGTGTTGTTAGCTAATATTCTCCCAAAGCCCAGCTAAACACAACTTTCACATCCTCATTTTGAATGAAACAAACATCAAGACTATTTTAGGAAGGAAATAATTGTAATTTAAAATAAAAACAT
>NW_007728650.1:230330-234068 GCF_000696425.1 Galeopterus variegatus | reverse complement strand
TCTGTTAGAGCAGCATGAGACAGACTAAGAGGCTCAGTGACCTGGAAAAAGAGGGAGGTATGCAGGAACACGGAGGAGAAAAGGTACTAATCTTGCTCACATTACCCAGTTCTCCCCCCATCCTCATCACTGTTGATTTCTGTTAGAGCAGCATGAGACAGACTAAGAGGCTCAGTGACCTGGAAAAAGAGGGAGGTATACAGGAACACGGAGGAGAAAAGGTACTAATCTTGCTCACATTACCCAGTTCTCCCCCCATCCTCATCACTGTTTATCACAGCTGTGTGTGTGTGTGTGTTTAACCTCTGCTCCCCTCTCCACCCTTCCGCTGTAGACTGAAGGCTCCATAACATCAGGGCTGGTGTCTGTTTTGCATTTACTGTTCTTTATCCAAGCATCTAGCCCAGCATCTGGTGCACAGTAGATGCTCAATACATATAAGTATTTGCTGACTGAATAAGTAAAGAGAAGTGGGAACCAGAACCTGAGGAGGAAAAAACATCAGAGAGGACTTCCTGTAAGGAGGAAAACCAAGGCACGGTTAAGAAAAGTGATGTCTAATGTTCACATGTAACGTGTTCTTTGTGCTCTTCTCTGCCTATATTACCCTCAAATTCAGTAAAATGTTGTTATACACCACATCCATGTGTTAGTGGGACTTTGGGAGTGGGGGTAGGTGAAATGAATCAATTTCCATTAAAATGATGAGAAGATAGTAGTTACTGGAATTCTGCCTGCTTTGAAAAGCCCAGTTGAAGTGTGGAGGGGCCAGGAGAACACAAGCTCCTGTAGCTTCTTGGAAATCTAGGGAGGAGGCAGGGTGTGGGCTCCAGGCAATTTATAAGGCTGGCAGGCTTAGAGAACCCCCCTCCCACCGCCACTCCCCAGCCAGCCGACACTTGGAATAAACTGGACATAAAGCAAATACTGTGGAAGAGCAACTGAAGTTCCAACCCCCCAGCAACCAGTTGACAGAAGTGGCATTGCATGGGTGAGTGTCACACGCAGCAAAGATTCAAACAAAGGCAATCTAGAAAGCAGCCCTCAGTATCTTCTATAGAATAAAGCACACACCATAAATGCATCTTTCCCCATGGAGCCATCCGGGAAGTAGATGGGCCTACATTCCAATATCAGCAAAAGCTATTGATTGGTAGTTATTAAGTACCCACATGATTCTGGTGCTGGACAAAAGATTCAACTCCACTTATAAAAGCACTCACTCAATAAGAATATCAACATTCATTTAAATACGAGTGACAGTCCCAAGATGACTCTTAGAAGCCACATCAGAGAAGACCCTGATGATTCCAAAAAGAAACCAGTGTTAGCACGATCCCCTCCCAATGTGACAGGTAAGAAGCTCAATATCCTGGTTGACAAAGGGCATTGGAAACAAAAATGCTGAGACAGCTATTGAAAAATTTTGTTTTAATTCTTTAAGATACAATAGCAAGCAGCAGTTTGCTTCTGTCCTACAAGGTAAGGGTTACATCTCCATGGTTTTCCCCAAAGGTGACAAGTAGGTTTACAAAATCTAAATTTCTCTGTAAAGGACTTTCAAAAGGAAGCAGAGTTCTTCCAAAAGGTAGGGATAATTTAGATTTTCTAAAGCTGTAAATGTTTGGCAACAGAAAGTGGGGCAAGTGGGTTGGGGGGTAGGGATGGGGTAAATAGAAAACCTTTGCCATCCACACTCAGCTGCTTTGATAGTTATTGTAACATCTGGAGGAAAAAACACAAACACAATACCTCAATTCAAAGATTGGTTCCTGAACTGCAAGTCATTTCTAGGAATAACTTCCCATTAATCCCAAGAAACATTTATATCTCTGAAGTTTGAACAGCTCTTCCATCAATTTATTGGGGATTTATAATAAGGGAGCTGTCATTTTCCAACAAGGAGATGCTATGCCCATTGGTTCCATTTCTCTTTCTGGCACATGAGGAAATGGTGAGTAATGTTTCCTGCCCCGTGGGGAATGAATCAAGGGCACACATACACACTGAGCTTTACAATGGAGAACTCTGGTGCTCTGCTTGTCATCCCCTTCTCCATCTCGCAGCTGATCAATGACAATATGCAAATGCACATCCAAGACAAGCCGCCCTGTATGCCAGCATTTCATAGCCCTGCCCTCTGGGATCCCTTTGTGTATCTGTGACACGGCAGCTTGATGAACTATCTCCCTGATGCTCTCCATCCCATCAGAGGACAATCCTTTGCTCAGTTCTTAATAGACTTTACAAATTAGTCGCCCTCCCCCTGGTATGAGATTATAATTTTATTATTCATTCTAGGAATTAGTTGCCAAAATGACAACATGATCAGTACTACTGACAGACACAAGGAACATCTCCCATGACATCTCAGGAAGGGAACTATCTGAAATAATGTTTGATCTTTAATTAGGAAGAAATGATTGGCCCCCTCTCAGCAGGGGACTGGAAAGCTGAGGCATATGCACCTTCTGCTCTAAGACTGCAAGGCCCCCTCCCCCCAGTGCTAAAGCCAAAAATTAGGCGAGCTAATACATGTTTAACAAAGCCCTCGACGTGGGGACTGGAAAGCTGAGGCATATGCACCTTCTGCTCTAAGACTGCAAGGCCCCCTCCCCCCCAGTGCTAAAGCCAAAAATTAGGCAAGCTAATACATGTTTAACAAAGCCCTCGATGGGCCAGCTATAATATGCAAGTCAAATGTTAGTCATCATCAACCTCAACTCTATGTCATGAATCAGAAGATCTAGACACAGATCTTGGATCTGACACCAAGCTGTGTGGGTAGGTCATTGATTCTCTTCTCTTGCTAGTTTCCTCAGAAGTAGGACTACAGGGGTAAAACAATGGTCACTAAGTCTTTCAAGTTCCAAAACTCATGGTTGACACTGCTGGTTACCAACATAGCAATTGTTCACTTCTCCCTTCTACTCTACAGGCAGCATCCACCTCCCACAATGGAGATGGAAAATGCCAGATACTCACTTCCCCAGCCTTCCTTGCAACTAGGGGTGGTCATGTGATATAGTTCTACCAATGAAACATACATGGACACATGCAGGGGTCAGGGAGTATCTGAGATTAAGAGAGTGAGAGTGAGCAAGCAAGAGAAAGAGAGAGAGAGAGAGAGAGGAATGAGCAAGTAGAACATCTTCATTCTCTTGTCCTTCCTTCCATCTCTGGATGTTGCTGACTTAGAATATGGACTTGGAGTTGCAGCAGTCCTATTTAAACAAGGAGGGGAAGGACAAGATAACTGCAGAGACAATGACCCAGAGCCATGGCATTATGGACTGCTGAACAAACCCTGTGATTCCCTACCTCCCAACTTCTTGTTACAAGAAGAAAAATAAATGGAAACTGATTAAGCCACTTTCAGGTGCTATTTTCTTCCTTGCAGCCAAAAGCATCCCAAATGATTTACTGACATGGATCATCTTTATCATTTTTTTTTTTCATATTTTGTGCCACAGATGGCAGCTGCCTACCCTACTCTGATGGAGGTTAGATAGACTCCAGTGAGAGGCCCACATGACCCCCAGGAAAGGATTGAGGGAAACACCCAGTTCTTCGCAGACACACCCCCAGACTGAATGAGGATCAGGAAGCTACTTTTCCATCCCCTCCCCTACTTATTTCATCCACCTCTGTGGTCTTACAAAGTTTCTCAATAACTTAGAGACTTTGGCTGCCAAGATGCTCCTGAAGTCTTTGCCTTTGGATTATAGTTAAATCTTT
>NW_007728650.1:208464-230292 GCF_000696425.1 Galeopterus variegatus | reverse complement strand
AGTTTTACAAAATAACATTAGCAAAATGTTAATAAAAAGAAGAGTTTGAAGTCTATGTAAAGAAATGTTTCAAAAAATTTTTGAACCATCTTACAACTTAAGAGTCAATTCTAGATCCAAGATATGCAAACTGTTCAAAAAAATTAAACATCTACTCTACTGCTATAAAGTCCCAGAAATCATGAATTTTACTGGTTAAATGCTCTTTAAAATGCTGAACTAACTTTTCAGTAAAAATAAATGACACGGTTCTGAGTAACTCAGACAAAGGATGCCTTTTAGCTTAATTTTGATGTAACTTCCACTCATTCTGGGATAGCAGGGGCAGCTTCATGGCAGACCTCATATCTGATTAGTTTCAGAGAGCAAAGGGGACACTTAGAGCTGAATTTATGGTGAATGGATACTGTCTGAGCTCTCAGTTCCATATCAAAGATATAGAGGCTGGAAGCAAATGTCACTATGACAACCATTTATGTGGCTAACACAGAAAAGCACGATTTGATGGGAAGAAAGAAACGCATGCACCTATAACTCTAAAATATATGGCGAGTTTTATGTTGTTTTTTTGTTTTTTTTTTAAGACTAAACCCAGCACCTGCCCCCCTCCCCTCCCCTGCCCCTAGATGTGTGTGTGAATAAAAGGGCCTATAATGAGCCATGAATAATAAGTAAAGGGCTCCAGAAAGAATACCACAGGGTCTCCAAATATTCTAATTCACATTCACACGTGACACACACACGTGTCCTAACTAGCCATCCTTCACAAGAAATTCATTTGCTCTTTCCCACTGTTTGTTATTTTTCCCCCCATTTGCAATATGTTCTGCCAAAAGCCCCATAGCAAAATATGCAAAGTTTCTCAATGCTGCCTTTTAAAACAACAGGTAGGGCGAGTAATGAGTTATTTCAACACACGCTTGGCCCAGTCTGCTAACGACAAACCCCAAATTGCCTTTGGGGAGGCAGTCTCAAGTGCCCCTTGCCAGTCAGCTTCATTCTCCTGGAAACCCTGAAAAGGTGTCACTGAAACAGACAGTTCTGCATGTAGTGAAAACCGGGGTATTAACAGCCAGGGCTTTTTTTGTCACTATCTTTGCCTGAGTTTCAAAAGCCTGAGTCTTCAGGAAGAGGTGAGCCTTCCACAGGCAAGTGATACAGAATAACTATGCTGTTGAAAAAGAAAAAGTGGTTAGGCAGGTTTTAATGTAACCTGAGCAATCCCAAACCCCACGAGTATGAGAGCACACATGAAATTACATTTATATGTGAATTACACTGGCTCCGCAGCCCCCACATGATAAAGAATAACTATGCTGTTGAAAAAGAAAAAGTGGTTAGGCAGGTTTTAATGTAACCTGAGCAATCCCAAACCCCACAAGTATGAGAGCACACATGAAATTACATTTATATGTGAATTACACTGGCTCCGCAGCCCCCACTTCAAAGCTCCCATTATTTAGGGAGTCCCTTTGATGTATCTTTCTTCTCTGATGTCCTGGTTGGCACCCCCTGGGTGGAGGAGCCTACCTTCGCCCCTGCAGCCCGAGCCCTGCACATGGAGGTTGTTTCTCTGCCTGGGATGCAATCTCCCTAGTGCTCCCACAGAGGAGAGCCCCCCAAGGGACGCATGGCACTGAGCTCCCCTCAGTTCTTGCTGCAAGCGAAAGTGAGTCGCTCTCACCAACTCTGAATCCTGGTCTGTTACCAAAGCACAGGGCAGCCAAGCTGTGTCCTAATTCTCAAAAGTCCCCCATGAAAACAGTGTCTTTAGAAATCTGTCCCAGGACCTTTTGGTTAAATGGTCAGACTTTGTTCTAGAGACTGAGCTGGAGAAGAATTCCTTTTTCCTTCTCCCCACCACCAAGGTGACCAGAGTTAGATGTCCTCCTCCAGGCTACTGTCCTTACCCCCAGGTATATTCGAAAGATGGCTGTGGGTATATGGCTCTGCCGTCTTCTATAGGAAGTAGCCCCTGCAGCCTTGTCTCCACTGTGTGGCACGTCCTGCCTGCCCATAGCTGATGAGACTGGGGAAGACCTCTGGGCCAAGCTGGGTTTATTCATATTCTCTCTCTCTCAAACCAGGGAGACATGATAATAATGATGATGATGATCTCTGCCATCATCATCCCCAACCGTGGCTTCAGTAAGAAAGTCTTTTAAGGTTGCCAGGGAAGCTCTTTGGATCTCTAATGACCTGAGGTGGCCTGAGCTTATCATCCCCTCTCTGTAAGAGCTCCAGTGTACTCAGGGGAATCCACCCACACCACAGTCCTAGTCGTCATCGTGATGGCCGTAACAGCCAAGGGCAGTAGCCACTTGGTCCCCTAAGGCCCTTGCTTCAGTGGGTATTTCATCACAGTCACCACAAGTCTGATTAATCTCAGTGCCATTGCAGGCCATGGGTTACCAGCACTTCATGTCCCACTGACAAGAGCTCAGCACCACACTCGAGCCTGAGGGACCCATGAAACAAATTCCCAAACCTGTCTTGAAGTATCTATTTCCTGGGACCACTCCTGGTACCAACTTCTATATCATCCCAGGGAAGAGATAGAAACCACACCAGAGAACAGAGAGAATTTAATAAAAATAAGTGTCATTTAGAAGTAAGGCTGTTAACTTTACACAGGGCAAAAAGAGAACACTAAGGTATCACATAGGTAGTAACTACAGGAAGTAGCTAACACTCTTATGGCTACAGGAATCAAGGGAAGAGGTTAGAACTATTAGAACATAGAAGCTTAGAGAAGATTTTCTCCAAAGCTAAAACTCAGACCTCTGAAGAGGAGGCACTGCCTGATGGTGCCATTAACTCTGAGCTTAGAGGAGGGATTTGCATGGCGGAGGGACCCAGACCTCTAAGGATAGGGCACTGGTCAGCCAGCACTGGTGTCTCTTAGCAAGTATAATGTGGCCAATTCTGCTAGTGTTGGAAAAACTGCAGATGAATTCCACTGCTGCTATGAGAAGGAATTGCTGCTGCCGGGGTGAAGAAGCATTACCGGGCTGATCCTCACAGGAATAAAATGTCCTCCAATAGCCTCTAGTTCCCCGTATTGGCAGAGCCTCACAGGAAGCAGCTGGCAAAATCAGGAATGTGGTTTGTAGGGTCCTGGCCTCAGCATCACAAAGCAGAGCATAAAAGGGCAGATTTGAAGCTGGGAGACAATAGCTTAATAACTGGCCCAGAAAGCATGAGATAATTATGTTTATCCAAACAGAGCAAGGGTTTTTTAAAAATAGAGGTGAGAAAAGAGGTGTTCTGGCTGAAAGAGTGGCATAAGCTAAAACAGAGACCCAGGGAGTGGTTTTGGTGTACGTGGCTGATATATCGAATTCATGGGAGTGGAAGACAGAGGAGAGAAAAAGAAAGAAAATGGAAAAGTAGATTGCAGTCATACTGCAGGGTGTCTTGAGTGGTGGACCAACCCACCAAAGGCTCTTAATCAGGAAAGTAGAAGGATGAAAGATAGGTTTTACATAGATGGCAGAACAGAGAAACAAATTGTCACTGTGTTCACTATTTTCATTTTTTAAAACCACCACTGAAACAGTCAAAAAGGTAGCTTTATTTTAGTAACATCGACCACTCTACTTAGGTATTCTAGGACAAGCCACATTTTTTCAAATGAACACTTTTTAAATGGGGGTTGGGAAGAAGGGGAAGGTTTCTTCTGTACAAAATTTTGTTTCCCTCATTGGCTTGTTATCAGTTTAAAAATCACATATTTGTTTATCAACTACAAAGAGAAAGGGAGTAACTTTACAGGGAAGAAACTTGGCAACCACCAACTTAACTGAGTGATCAAGGGAAACACCCCCTGTAATAAGACATATCAATGCCACGATTCACTGAGGACACAGTATTTTTGTGGAATGCTTGCCCACAAGAACTTCAATCCAATTGTGAGAAAATACCGAAACCCCAAATTGAAGGCAACTCTACAAAATACCTGACCAGTACTCTTCAAAAGTGGGAAGAGCATGGAAAACAAGAAAAGATTGAGAAACTATCCCCTCTGAAGGAGACTAAAGAGAAATAACTAAATGTAACGTGAGAGCCTGGAGGAGGCTCTGGGACAGAAATAGTACATTCGAGGAAAAACTGGTGAATTTTGAATGAAGGCTATAATTCAGTTAATAGTATGGTACCGATATTAATATCTTGTTCTTGATCATTGTACCATTGCTATGTAAGAAATAATCCTTAGGGAACGTGTTGTGAGAGATACAAGAGAATTCTCTGGGCTATTTTGGCAACTTTTCAATAAAGCTATAAAATGAGTTCAAAATTAAAAGTTTTTTAAAACCACAGATTTATTTACCTGGGTTGGAGTCCCATGGGATTTCCAGCCATTATCATCACAACATAGCCTGGGTAAATAGACAACTCCAAAGTGCCTTTTCTGGAACACAAAGACTAGGGGGTCTGTAGTCACCACAGACCAGACAGTCAGATATTATTTAAGACAGAGGCACGGGGTAGGTAAATCGGACAATGGGGCCCAGTGAAAGAAAGGTGAGAGGTTATCAAAGACCAACATTGTCTGCTTCCTAATAGATCCAGAGACCAGCCCACTTTACAAGGTGAAATAACAAGCCTCCTTCAACCAACCCACACCTCAAAACCTGTTCCCAGGACCCACAGCCCCCCGCCCCAGGCATCTTTGCCTCCACCTTCACATCCACATAAATCAGTCATCAAGATCTCCATCTCAGTGTTCTTCAACCCACCACCGCCTCTTCCATTCAGTTCCTTCTTCCACAATTGTCTATGGCTCTCTTGTTGTAAGATGACCAAAGCCAATTGGCCACTAACAGTCATCAAGCTCTTTAGGTGAATAGGGAACCTCCGATCTTTAGAGGTGACTGACAGCTACAAGGCTCTCCAACACCCTCCTCCCACTGGGTGGGAGGTCACACTTAAAGCTAGTCTCACATTGAATTCTACCACACCTACGAGCGTTTATGAGCAAGCAGATCCCCAGGGAATCAAACCACCTGGGCCTATGCTGAACAAACTCCCTGTTCTCGACCTTTTTGGATACTTTGTAAAGCACTTCGCATGGAAGTTCACCGTCAGGTAGGTACAATAGTGTTCTAAAGACAGACTTACTTCCTATTTAATTAAGTTGGGCAACAGAATTCACCCTCGAGTGGGGGACTTGGGCCCTTCAGAGTTCTAGACCTATATTATCCTTATTCTTAAACTCCATTCGTGGGCAGATTCTAACCAATTAGATATTCTGAACACCATTTATTTCACCAATAAAAATTATTTCTAACATCCTTTATGTTAATTAACAGACTAGATAGTGCAGATTCAGGTAGCAATATCCAATGGCAGGCCTCAAGTGTGGGTCCCTGATTAGATTAATCCAAATGTTAACTACTCCTAAATTACCATTTAATGGTAACTTACACCCACATGAGAGATATATCCATTTGTCTATATTAATGTATTTTTTAAGTAAACTACAGAAAATCTACAATTTCTATATTCTGGTGGGTGCTAGGGATAACTGCTGAACTAAAACAGACATGGACCCTGTCCACAGGGAGCCTATACTCAGCAGGTAGGCAAACACCACTCACACAACCACACCAATAAATGCATGATTAGCCAGAGATGTGTGCCCAGAAAAAACTGAACACCATTCTGAGAGAACCAATAACAGAGTATGACCTTGGAGGGGAAATCAAGGAACATTACAATTAAGCAAACATCTGAAGGATAAAAAAACTCCATGAAGGAAAGTAGAAGTGTCCCTGTCTGCAAAACACCTGAAGCCATCGAAACTTACCACCAATGGCAAGTGTGTCACGTATTGAGAAACAGTCCTCACAGCAATATCACTAGAGACCAAAAATGAGAGGCATGAGGAAGGGGGCATTAGCATCCCGTATTTCAGATAAGGAAGCTGAAGTTCAGAGGGCTTAAGTGCCCTGCACAAGGTCTGGGATAGAACCAGAACTGATAGCCAGGGAGTCCAAGTCTAGGATTTGTGCTCGTCATAACCATGAACTCTGTCATATTGCACTGTTTGGCTGAGGGGGAGGATGGGGAGGAGGAAGAGAGGCTACAAGGAGGAGAAGAAAGATAAGGGAGGCAGGGAGGAAAAGAAAGCAAGAAAAGAAAGCAAGAAAAGAAAGGGGAGGGGAGGGCCAGCAGAGTCGGAGTGTAGTGGCTTCCACAACCTGCTTCCAATGCTGGTCGCCAAATGTGCCAAATACAAGCCACTCGTCCCACCTGGGCTCCCAGCAGATAACTAAGTGCCTATGGCATTCGTGCCACCAACTGTAACCTCAGAATCCTCTCAACACTGCACTCCAAAAAGCCTCTAAGAAGGATCAGGGTAGGCACTTTTTTGCAGGCACCAAACCTATTGGCAACCCCTCTCCTAGCTTATCCCCCATCCTAATACAGCAATAGTCCTCAACTTTGGTCTGCTTGGTTAGTTGAGGAAAGGAAGTAAAATGCACGTGATGAAGGGCTGTTTTTATCTTATTTTTTTTACATTTATAGTCTGAAATTAATTTTCTAATTTTCACACCACAACATTTTTTTTTAAATCTCCCATCTGATCTTCCGAAATGACAGCTCTCCTTCATTAGGTCTGTATTCTAGAAGAACAATTTCACGTATAGTGCCTTCCCAATTAAAGAGAAAATAATGGATTTGCTGCTTCTTCCAGCCTGGATTTTCAAAGTGTAGATAAAGGGAGGGAGAGGGTCACAATGAAACAAGCAAGTCCCAGGTTTTGTTCCGAGATGATTAGAAATGCCGACCACGGGCTTATAGGTTCTTCCGCTGTGGTCCAGCATGGTGAAAGACTCAAAGAGAGGCTCCTGGACGTTCCGGATCTGAGACTGAATCCCACTGCTAAAAAGCACGCTTACTGGCTTTGCAGCAAGCGAGTTAATGAATTTTTGAATACCTTGGTATTGTTTGTTGAGAATCTGTCATCAACTTTTTCCTCCCATATCTCTAACCCCTCATTCGGCTTTATTTTTATAGCATTTTGCGCAACCTGAAATTACATGACATATTTATTCGCTTATTTACTGTTTATTTCCTCCAGGAGGCTGTCAACTCCTTGAAGACAGACATCCTGTTTCTCATAAACATGCCTGATCCCCAGTGCCTAGAACAGCACATGACGTTTAGGGTGTCCATGTAAATATCTGAGAGAAAGAGAGAGTGGGCACTGAAGGAAAGACAGACGGGAGATTTTGAAAGCAAGCATAATAACAACGCGGGCTCTCTAGGTTGGCTGCCAAGGTTTTACTCCCAGCTCTGTCACTGGCATGCTGCCCAGCCTCCTCCAGGCCTCAGTTTTGCCTTCAGAAAACAGGGATAATATGACCTACCTCAAAAGATTTTTGGAAAGAATGAAATAAATGAATATACGTAAGACATTCGATGCCTGGTACAGAGTAAGCATTCAATACAATTGAAGTTATTAAACAAGGCCTAACGTAAAGAATGATGACCAGACCTCAGCACACAGTGAATCTGTTCTCCCTCCTGCAAACATCAAAAATAATAATGTCTAACTAAGCCGATGCCGCTGACATTGGTTTGCAAGCTTGGAAGCCTTCTTGTGATTTTAATACCTTCTTAAAAGATTCCTGGGGATAGGAGGTCATGGATAGCAGGTGAAATCCATCCGGACGCCTGGGAATTTTGTCTTCTGATCCTCTGTTGAAGATACTTGTTTTCCCAGCTAGAGAGATTTGCTCTTCATCATCTCCAACATGCACCCAGTCCCATTAAATCTTCTCATCATTTGGATGTTTATAAATCACACCTCAATTTGCTGATTAGGAATCTGTTTGATTTTATCACCTTTCCTATAATTATATACTCCCCATTCTGTAAGTAGATCTCATTCAGCTCGTAACAAGTTCAAAGGCTAGCATTATATTTCAAACTATGTTTTACAAAATTTCAATAGCAAAGGCCGTGAACATCTCAAAAGTCTGTTTCTAATTTTTAAGATGATAGCAACTGTTATAAATTATGAGAATCAGAAGAAATAAAAAGTGCCCAGGATGAGAAATAAAAAACATGTACACTGCCTATAATATTTAAATTTGCAAAGAAGAAAGCAAAAAGTCTTTTAATGTACAAAATAGCAGGTAATAAAACCTTTTTTAAAAAATAAGATCTTGTGTAAAAATTTGATTCCAGTAGCTTTCTTGGCAAAGAGATTTCCTGTTGCTATTTAAATGTAAATGAGTCATGAAGGTTGTGTCAGAAATATTTAACTCAAAACCAGACCCAATACAGTAAGAGAGGCAGAGAACAAAGCCCAACCAAGCAAGTGGAAATTAAACCTTCCTGTTTCCAGGTCTTGATAACTTTATGCATCTAGAAATAGAGGGAAGTGATAAATGGGTACAATTAAGATACTCTACGTGCCACTTATTAAATATTGTGTGACATGTAACTATATAGATTTCTAGCTTAACCAATCACAAATTTAATCAGAACATTTAACACTTTGTCTTGATGGTGCTTTGGAGAATTCAACTATCGATTAAAACATATTCATGTGTCCTTTCACAACAATCCATTTTAAGAGTCTTAGATTTTTTTAAAAGAAGAAAAAAAAAAGACATTTAATTGTGGCCTCAATGTCCTAATGAGAAACATAAGCTTGAAATCATATCTCTGTTCCAATCCAGTGAAGCAGACATACAATTTAAAAGAATTTAAAAGAATTAATCACAGCTGTGAGAGTGTCATCTACAGAGAATTTTACTTAACCAAATATGAATGCAATTCACTTGGCTAATTCTCTTTGGAGGGAAAATTTATCCATGTGGACTTGTAGAAGATAAACACTAGAATTTGCTCAAGAATAAAAACAACAACAATAATAGTAACAACCATTGATCAAGCACTAGGTGCCAGGCAGTCTGCTAAGAGCTTTATGTGCAAAGTCTTATTTATTGAAGACAACCCTGTGATGCATAGCTATTGTGGTCACTTGAATTATTGTCACTCCCTCCTGTTTCCAAGTGATTTTCAATGCCTCCCACTAGACTAGAGTACTGTGTATGTTTCTGCCCATGTGCAGTAGGCGTGGTCAGGTGACTCGCTTTGGCCAATGAGGTGCCAGCAGACATAATGCCATGAGAAGCTTCCAATGGGCTTGCCTCATTTGCCTTGTTCTATTGTTCTATTGCCTTCTTCCACCAGTAGAAAATGCCCCAGGTCACTGCCAGTCCCAGAATGATAATGGCACAATGATCTGAACCCAATTGTCCTAAAGTCTGTATGAACTGCAGCCAACCCACAGGCCCATGAGCAAGAAAAATAAATGTTTTCTATCATAAGTCACTAAGTTTTTGGATTGCTTAATACATAATAGCATCATTGTGCAAGGGTACGTCAAAAATTTCATGGGAAGATTCGTATTATCTTTCATTTTTCCATGAACTTTTTGAAGTACCTTTGTATATTAAGCTGACTAATCCAATATATTAGTTTGCTGGGACTGTTGTAACGAAGTACTACCAACTGGGTGGCTTAGACAACAGAAATTTATTCTCTCACAGTTCTGGAGGCTGGAAGTCCAAAATCAAGGTGTCAGCAGGGTTGGTTAATTCTGAGGGCCATGAGGGAGGATGCTTTTCAGGCCATTCTCCTTGGCTTGTAGATGACCATCTTCTCCCTGTGTCGCTTGTCTTCACTCTATGTATGTCTGTATCCAAATTACCCCTTTTTATAAGGACACCAGTCATAGCGGATTTGAACCCACCCTAGTGAAGTCACTTTAACATGATCACTTCTGTAAAGACTCTATTTCCAAAAAAGGTCACATTCTGAGTTAGGACTTCAACACATGAATTTTGGAGGGACATAATTCAACCCATACCATTCAGGTACTATTTTTAATATCTAGTTTGCAGATGTAGAAACTGAGTTTCAGAAAGAATAATTTTTTCAAGGTCGCAGAACAAACACATGATGAGTTAAGCTTGAACTCAGACATGCAACAAATTCTTTGCTCTTAATCATTTACTATACTGCCTACCCACTACTTTGCACAAAATGCACAGGATGAATTTTTGGAGGCTGATGAATTTATCAATTATTGTCAGGCAAACACATATACAACACTGCTTATGTACATGGTATCCCATTTCATTATTTTATCAGAAATGAGGGACTCTCACTAAAGCCTTAAAATATAAAAACTGCTAGTGTGAGACTCTTCACTTATTAAATATTTCTGGGGCACCAACTAGGAGCTAGGTCCCCCAGAGGGCAATGATGAGCAAAAACATTCTCATTTCCTGCCTGTAGGGTGACAGATGGATCTAACTATTACACAGCTAAGTCTGCAATCCCAGCTGTGATTAGGATTACAAAAGGAATTTACAGGGTTCTATGACAATGTGAAAGATTCAACAGATGTGACTTAATCAGAGATGCCAAGGGGAGCTAAGAAATCAAGAAACTAGCCAAGATCTCAAGCAGGAGGAGGAATCAAATAGGCCAAGGCATGGGAGAAGAACATCCTGGAGAGTAGGGAAATAGCATATGCAAAAACTTAGTGTCAGAAGGGAGCCCAGCACACCCAAAGAAGTAAAAGGAAGTCCAGAGCATCTGGAGCATCAAATTTCAAGGAGTTGGGTGAGAGATGCTTTTGGCAAGGTAGATATCATCTAATGTGATCTGCTCAGCAATCCTATGCAGCAGGTACTGTTACCAGGTGGAAAAACTGGGGCCCAGAACCTTCCCCAAGGTCAACCATCTGGTATATGACAAAGCAGAGAATCAAATTCAAGCACGTCAGGCCATGGGGGCCAGGCATTGACCACCACACTGTACTGTCTCTCAAAGCAAAAGAAAATAAGGACCATTATTTAGTGGAATCACTACTATAATTACCCACACTTAGGTCATAGAAATGCCTCTTTTGGGCCCCTATACATTGTGTGAATTCTGATATGTTTGATGATATTTATAATATATTCTATTTTGTGATTTCCTTGTGTAAAATATATTATATTTAATCTTATAAAATAGCCATTTTTTAGGTTGAAAAATGGCCCACTATGAACAATTTCATGTTTTAATCTAATTCATATAGTAATGTAAATAATACATGTGAACTTTTGAACAAATCATAAAATACACAGGTATGGCACCACTATTCAGATGGAGAAATAGAATGTTAATAGTGCCCAGAAAGACCTCCGAGTTCCCTTCCCAACAATGTGTGTCCAGGGACGCACACAGGCAGGGAAGACAGAATTCCACCCTTGGAGCAGACAAGAAGAAAAGGGAGGGTTTCCTTGAAAAATGATCCACTTGAGATGTCAGATATGCCCAGCACACCCCCACATGTTTCTGCTCTGAAGTAGTGATTCTCAACTGCAGGGCAGGAAGAAAGCCAGATGAAATACTTCTTCACGACTCCTCACTTGGTTAGAGCGTGGTGCTGATAACATCAAGGTCAAGGATTCAGATCCCCGTACCAGCCAGCAGCAAAAAAAAAAAAAAACCTCCACTGTTCCACTGTTGCTTAGCTTCCAGGTCAGTTAGAACAATTCATCACTCCACAAGACAGTTCTGAGATTTAATGAACTGTTGCTGCCCAGTAGTACCCCTTTCTTGAAGAAAGTCCCAACTTCCAGCTCCATCAGTAGAATGAATCGCCTCACTGACCACCGTCCTAAAGCCCAAGACAGCTGAAAGGAGAGGCCTTGGGTTGACCTCTTCCATAGCCACCAGTCTTTGGACTGCCACACTTCCTCTGTGTCAGATAAACTCTCTGCTGTGGACCCAGCCTGACAGCCGGGGCACCTGCATGGTTAGCTTGGCTCTCAGCAAAGGCACACTGGAGGCTGGTTTCCAGCACAGCTTAAACACAATTAACTTTTCATTTGATGCAGCCTGGCTCTCTCTGCTCCTAACGTTCCCTTAGGACCCAGGATCCAATAAAGTCCAGCATGTGACTAAGAAAGCCAGGCAGAGAAACTGACCAAATATCGTTCAATGCTATATTACAAACCTATGGGAAAGGAGTTTAATTAAAGACCACAACAATTCTTTGGGGAAATGTTTCTTTTATTAACCATTCCTGCTGAACGAAGCAACTTTAAACAAAACCCTGACTGCTCAGAAATTGTGGATGCCTGAGATTTCTTTTTCTTCTTAATCTGTTCTGCTTTTTGGTTATTTGGTCATTAGGAAAATCAGAAGTGTCTTGGACCCAAGAAATCCAATTTAAGTAAGCTCATTCCACATTTATAAATATGAGCAGATGACATTTAAAACAGACAAACCAACAGGGACAAATCTAAGTGTGAAATTGTTCTTCAGCATAAAGTATTACCATAAATATATAGAGAAGCTATTTGTGGATCAACTAACAAGTTCAGGGCATTTCAGTGAAACGTATGCAAAGCCTGAATATAGATACGACATTTAAAGATATAGAGGAAATGTAATTCTTTTACACTGTAGTGTAATAAAACCACTAGTTAGTGTCCCTGATATGATAGACCAATTGCAAAAGAGTGAAAAAGCAGAAATCAGAATGGAAGAACCATATCTGACAGAGCAACAAAATTGGATTTTAAAGTATTATTGGAAAAGAGGAAATACCGCTGAGGAACTGAGGCATGAGTGTATAAATTTTTTAAAACTCAAGGAAAGCCACAGGATATATAAATCCAAATCTGACTCATGAGTCCATGCGAACATTCCAAGGCCATGCAATAAGCTGGAGGCTCACATTATGTGCAGACTCACCAAAAAGGTGCAGAGGACACAGAGAACAAATGTAAAAATGTGCATGAGATAAGTTCGCTTTTCTCAAAAATGCCTAGAAAATATGCAAAAAAAAAAAACAGAATAAACGTTCTGTAAACATGGAAATGCTACTCATTACCAACAAATGTATTTATTCCTAAATTACACATATAATACGTATTTATTCCTAAATTACACATATAATACGACCCTCGTACCTAGGCATACGTGTTCTAGGAGACCGCTTCTTTGCCCAATCTTGGGTAAGTTACATGTGGCAGATTATATTTTCCAAAGATAGCTTCAACAGCATCCCACATTCCACATGCTTTTTTTTTTTTTTCCTTTTTGTCTTTTTTTCGTGACCGGCAATGGATCGCAACCCTCAGTGTCACGCCCGTACCGGACCGGGACCGGCAACGGGATCGCAACCCTCAGTGTTGCGCCCGCACCTCGCTCAGCCAGTGAGCGGCCGGTCTGTACGTGGGATCCGAACCCTCGGCGGGAGCGCCGCCGCGCCCCCAAGCAGCGCACTGTAGCAGTGCGCCACCGGGCCGGCCCCCACATGCTTTTTTTGAAATGAGACTTGACAACACCCCATCAAGGCATGGAGTCTATCTCTATACCCCCTTGAATCTAGGCAGGCCCCACAAATGCTTTGACCATTTAACTACTTCAGAAGTGACACTGTGCCAGTTATACATGCAGTTGTGAACTGGCCTGGCAGCTTGAAAGTCAGCCACCATGTAAAGAATACAATTATCCAGAGACCATCTTGCTCTGAGAAGCTAGCCACAGGGAGAGGCCTTAGAGGAGATTAGATAGATGACAGAGATAGAGATAGATAGTTAGATGGATGGGTGGACAAATGGATGGACAGATGGATGGATGCCAAGGATCACTGTGGTACCAAACACATGATAGAAAAGGTCTTCTTGGAAATGGCTCATCCAGCCCCATAGGCCCAGCTGATGGCCTGCAGGTCAGAAACAAACTGCCCACCAAGCTCTTCCCAAATTCCTGACTCACAAAATCAAAAGCAAGATAAAATGGTTATTTTAAGCTACAAATTGAGTAGTTTTTTATGCAGCAATAAATAACCGGAACATTGTCTTTTATATTTGGACTTCACCTGGAAAATGTGTGCATTTTGCCAACACTGAATTTTAAGGTTTTTACCCTTATTTGAAATTTTGAATCATGCAACTTCTGAATACTTCTTTAAAATCTCCATGCCACTAACAACTCTGTTCAGTTTTCCTTTTGTTAATGAATTAAAAGGAAACATTAGTGTTTCTCAAACTGCATTCTGAGGGACATCTTCATCTGAACCCCTGGGGTTGTTTGTTAAATATGCAGATTCCTAAGCCTTACCTCAAACCCACTGAATATTGATCTCTGAGGGTATGGCCTAGAAATCTGTAATTTTAAACATTCCCCTCATACCCGACACACATTCTGATTTCATGACCCTCCTAAATTCTGAGCCTGCTTATTTTCAAAGCACTTTCCAAAATAATCCTAGAGGCATTTTGGCAGCTGCAGTAGTAAGACTTTTGAGCCTGTCTACACCATAATTTCATCCACTTTGACGTACCGTTTGGTACAATCACACATGGCATAAGATGAGTCCCGTGAACTCACTCTCTTCAGTTAAGCAACCAATTTCTCTGCAAAATAAACTTGCTGGGTGAATACCAACAGCTCATCACAAGTCTACCAGCCAGCCTTTCTAGCAAAGGCTAATCAGTAGTAAAATTCAATTCAAACAAGCTTTATTGGATAATTACAATATGCAAAATATCTTGCTAGCTGGTGTTGGTAATGCCATAGAGGGACCCCTGATCTCTGGCAACTCCATCTGGTAAGGAAAGCAGTCATTCACATAAACAAGGCTCCCCATTATGCAGATGGTAACAGAGACAACAAAAGAAACATTCTGCGCTGCTTGGCACCTGAGACCTGCAGGTCTTGAGCAAGAGAAGGGGCTGTATTTGCAAAACAGATCTGAGAAGAGCTTTTTATTTTCAATAAGAAGAACTTCTTCCTTCAGGACAGAACTGCCATAGAGCACAGTCAAACCCTTTCACAATAGAATAAGGAGGAACAATGGTTAATTGAGATGCCCAGGGCCACACATGAGTGAAACAAAGAGGTTGGTAACACGCTATTAATGACACAGATTAATTGTTCAGTGACTCCTGTTAACATGATGATACCCCACACTTCTTAAGTAGAAGTCAGATCCCAATGTGAAAAGAGATAGTACCAGGTCACAAAAACTAATAACCAAATAAAAGCCTCCAATGCCCACATTGTGACATCATGACTCTGGAGGTTTTTAGGGTTGGAAGAGATGAACAATATGATCGCTCAGACTTTGAGGCAAGTAAAGGCAGATCATATCAATCATGAGAGTTTACATCTTATATGTGTGATGCTTACAACTCACTAAAAACTTCCAGCATTTTCATCTAATCCTAAACGTCTTGTGAGGTTGACTGAGCCAGTGCTTTAGATTTTAATACTTTGACATCAAGAGAGGTCAAGATCACACAACTGTGAGGTTAAGATCACACAATATGGCAGCCAGAAAGCCAGAATTCCCAGGTGTTCTGACTCTAAGTCCACTGCGCTGTCCAGAGGGCATAAGAAGCCATAGCTGTGCCAAGAGTAAACCTTTAGAAGTTCATCCCCTATTTAATGACCAGAGTTGGTTCTGAATGATGCAGAGGTACTCAGGCTGGGCATTAGGTGGCAGAACCTAGGCCTAAGCCAGCCTTTAACAGTGTGATTTTGTCCCTTCCTCTCCCCAGGCCTCGGTTTCCTCAACTGTGAAATCAGCACACTGCAGCAGAATGAGTGGAATAAGTAGAGAAAGCAGAAGCAGGCTTCCCTGCATTTTGTAAAAGCCCGAGTTCATTAAAGCAATGAAGCTAGAGGAAGAGAGGCTTGAAAAGAAAGGAGAGAAGGAAGCAGGAACTTTCCCAGACTGGGACAGGGACAGGGGTGCTGGTTCCTTAGAGTAGTGACAACACAGACCCTGCTCCCTGACTGTGCCCTGGGAGGTGGCCAGTCACAGAAGAGATGGCTGTGTAGAGCCTGGAAGGACAAGAGTCCCCAGACTTCAGGTCTCCCAGCTTTTCCAAAGAGCCCCATCCCCTGGAATGGCAGGGAAGCCAGAGAGCCACCAGAACCAAGAGTTCTACACAATGAGCACTGGAAAATAGGAAGTCATCAGTATGGACCAATGCCTTATCACCCCAGACCTTTTATTGTCAGTGCAGGTTGGGTGGGAGGACGATACAACCTAAGAATGACTGAGGCCCCACATTGCAACTAATGTCTTTCTCCTTAAGATTTCTTTGCAACCAGTTTTTCCTCTAACATGGAACATATCATTCTCTCTCCTATTCCATTGGGACCCAGAAGAAATAGCTCACTTGCCTTAAGGGACCATGTTTTATGAAAAAAAAAAAAGGTGACATATTAGACTCACTGAGGGAAAAGTGGATCTACACCTCTCTCATCTCCTGCTTGCTCCAGGGCATCTGCTCTTTGACTAAAATGACAAAGCAAGCCTCTTGGTGGCAAAGACCACCATTAAAACAATTCACTGCTGCATCATCTCCAATTCCAAAAGTTAACTGAGTTGAGTTGCATGGGTCTGGTTGTTTTTTGTTTTCTCGGTCTACAATCAGTGTTCGCCACCAAAATTCCAACGCAGTTTCCCTGCTTGCCTAACAAGGAGAATGGGGCATGTGAGGCTGTTTCATTAGGACCACCAAAGAATTTTTATTAGCAACTCCATCACATTTAACTAGCTCCTTTAGTAACATAAAGAAAATCTATGTCAGAGCTTTGTCAGCCTTTGATGGATGTTTTCATTCTTGGAGTGTTATTATTGCTCTCCTTATGTGGCCAGGCTGTGATGGGGAGTTTGAGCTTATTAGACTCCATACTCCATCTGCCGCCATGCCCCGGAGCTAAGATGCAGTTGTTCTAGCCCAACGCCAGTCTTCACAATTACACAGTTCCACTGAACAGAAAGGACTGGTGATTATTTCAAGGAGGTTTTCTCTACTTCTTTGACTTAGAAAATCCTGAGCTTTTCACTTGGTGCTGGTCTGAAATATAAAGAAGAACTGAGAAGAAATCAATTATTTTATGACTTGGCCAGTCAAGTTATCAATGCCTTGATCTGTGTTTAAAGGCTTGATTCAGTCATCAGCAGTGATAAGAGTAACTAGGATATTAAGGCAATGAAACATACTATTTGGACAAGGCTTTCATTCTAAGATCCTACACCAAGTCTTTTATTTTTTTTTAACCAGTCTCTTTATTATAATTTCTTCTAGTTATTAAGGGAATATATTCTTGAAAAAAATCAAAAATCAAAGAGGTATATGTTTTTTAAAGGCTATAAATGTCACCGACAGTGTCCATGGCAATTTGTATTTTCTCAAAGATGGCTATACACACACACACACACACACACGTGCAAACACACACCCCAATACTCAGGTTCTTCCAATCTGATACTGACACTTCTCCACACTGAGATCCTATGTTTCTGCCCCTTGAAACTATGTGGGTCTTTGTAACTGCACTGATGATTTAGAATTCAGTGGAGACGGTGCAGTGTAGTTTCCAAGGTTAGGTTATAAAAGGTCATGTGGACACACGTGCAAACACACACCCCAATACTCAGGTTCTTCCAATCTGATACTGACACTTTTCCACACTGAGATCCTATGTTTCTGCCCCTTGAAACTATGTGGGTCTTTGTAACTGCACTGATGAATTAGAATTCAGTGGAGACGGTGCAGTGTAGTTTCCAAGGTTAGGTTATAAAAGGTCATGTGGCTCACTCTCTTCTATTGTTTCTCTTTTTTCTCCTTCTTCTCTCTCTCCATCTCCCTCAAAAAATGTGCCTTGGGAGTTCTGAACTGACATGTAGGGAGCCTCATGCTGAAGAGATCACATGGAGAGACTAAATAAAGACAGAGAGAGATGCCTGAAATCCCCAGCTGTTCCAACTTCCAGCTGTTTGAGTCTCCCCGGTTCAGGCACCAGACATATAAGCGAGCCTTCAGATGACTCCAGCCTTCTATCCACCCCAACTGATGCTAAGCAGAACAGAGATCCGCTGTCCCCACCAAGCCCTACCCAGATTGCACACTCAAGAATCAAATAAATGGTGGTTGTTTCAAGCCACGAAATTTTGGGGGCTGGTTTGTCATACAGCATTAGATAACTCAAACAACTTCATCAACTGTAGGTAGACTGCTGTTACCACATTGGCATATATTACTATCAAATGATAAACAGATTTCTTGCTCATTCCCAAGCAAAGAAAAATTAGCTCAGCCAATCAGTTTTTGTTCCAGATGACTGTTTTTATAAATTATCAGTTTGGAATGCAGAACCAATTTTCTCCAACAAAGCAAGTTATCTTGGTGAACTAGGTCACAAAAGCTTGTTCAATCCCTAATGCACCTATGAAATGAATGGCCCTACAGTAAGAGATCTACAGAATCGTCCTCCAACATGAGAAATAGTGTTTCTTCCTTTATTGTAGCTTTCTAAGGATGTGTTCAGCCTCAAGGACTTTTTCATGCCTGCATGTCTTACCACCATAAACAACTTGACCAATTTCATACCGTAGATATTAAAGAAGCTCAGTGAGGAACAGATCACTATTGATTATATTATATACATTAGATTATATTATGTATTATATACTGTATATTATATATTATCAATTTTTCAGAAAAGTTTCATTTAAGATTTAGGACTTGTGTTCACTGAGAAAAACAGGCAAAAATAGGGTTGACAGAAAGGAAGCATCATGGCCATCTGTGTTTTCTCTCCTGCCCAGCATCATTACACCTTATGTTACCTACTAAAATGTTCATCAAGACCTTTTTACTCAAAGTGTGGCCCACAAAGCAGCAGCAGAGGCAGCATCTGAGAACATGTTAGAAGAGCAGAATCTCTGATCCCACCCCAGGGGCCTACTGAATCAGAATTCGCACTTAATAAAGATCTCCAGGTAATTTGTCCATATGTTGCCATTTGAACAGTAGTACCTTAAGAGAACTATCCTTTCTCAATAGTCGTGTGTCCTTAAGGACGGGGATACATTCTGAGAA
The DNA here is from genome assembly GCF_000696425.1 of Galeopterus variegatus. NCBI lineage: Eukaryota > Metazoa > Chordata > Mammalia > Dermoptera > Cynocephalidae > Galeopterus > Galeopterus variegatus. The sequence continues at coordinate 211,357 of NW_007728650.1, read as the reverse complement.
CTGCATTGTTAGGTGATTTTGTTGTCATATAAACATCGCAGAGTGTACTTACACAAATCTAGATGGTATAGCCTCCCACACACCTGGGATACATGGCATAGTCTACTCCTCCTAGGCTACAAACCTGCACAGCAGGTGTCTGTACTAAATACTGTAGGCAATTGTAATACAGTGGTAAATATTTGTGCATCTAAGCATATCTAAATATAGAAAAGGTCCAGCAGAAATACAGTGTAAAAGATAAAAAATGGTACGAGTGTATAGGGCACTTTCCATGAGTGGAGCTTGCAGGACTGGAAGTTGCTCTGGGTGAGTCAGTGAGTGAGTGGTGAGTGAATGTGAAGATCTGGGACATTACTGGACACTCTGTAGACTTTATAAACACTGCACACTTAGCCTACACTAAATTTACTAAAAAAAAAAAAATTTGCTATGATGTTACCACAGCTACAACATTACTAGGTGATAGGAATTTTTCAGCTCTATTATAATCTTATGGGACCACCTTTTTATATGTGGTCTCATTAACATAAATATTGTTATGTGGCACTTTGCTATGATGTTACCACAGCTACAACATTACTAGGTGATAGGAATTTTTCAGCTCTATTGTAATCTTATGGGACCACCTTTTTATATGTGGTCTCATTAACATAAATATTGTTATGTGGCACATGACTGTAATCATAGTCTGTATGGTCCCGATGGGGCTGACCCTCAGGTGTGTCCAGTCAGTCACCGGGATTGGTTTAAGGATAGGCACGTGATTCAGGCCTAAGCAACGAGGGTCAGATGGAGACTTTTGCTAGCATGGTACAGAGAAAGGAAACTTTTCTTTGGGAATTACTAAGCTGGTAAAATGAAAAACCATGACTTGTGGTCACAGATGGGGTTTGGAAGTTTGTGTTTAAATACCACACTTTCCCCACTTCTGTATACAAATCTAAGAAAGATTGCCATAGCAGTCAGAATGACAGAGATAACCAATATCAGCTTTATTACTAGAGCGTGAAGGTTGATTTAAAATCACAATTGTACTCCCTAACTTTACCCCCCAAAACTGCAGGCATTGGCCTTGCAGGGACAGATCCTGCCCTAGAAAGCTTATCACATGAACAGCCAATAATATAAACATCCTGAAGACAGGCCCCTCCAAAAAGAGAAGGCTGCTGAGTTACATCGGTCCAGTTCATTCAGAATCTCATCGATGTTACTCCTACTCCCTTGTGAACAGTGAGAGGAAAGATAAAGTTCCATGCCTCCATGGAAAGGGAGGAAAGAATGGGACAGAAGCACTTCTCCCCACCCAAAGCTAGTGCTGCCACCACGCAGCAAAGCTAGCTTGACAATGAAGGCCACACAGAGCCAAGAGACAGCAAGGCAGACCCTTGATAAAATATCATTTGAGCAAGTGCCTGTGGCTGAGTCATAAGTTATGTGAGACTATAAATTCTCTTTTGTGAACATTTGTCTTGAGTTTCTGTCACTTACTATCAAAAGCCCTAAGATGGATACAGCAGCAGAGGTGTTCCATGCTCCAGTGGCACCAAAGTAGATGTCACATAAGGGATATTTGAGGACCACAAAGAAAAGAGCTTTTTCGTTGGTTTATTTTATTTTTGTTTTTAAACAAGGATGGCAGGTCTGGCCCTGAAGTTAGAAAGGTTCTCTAAAAATTCAACAATGAATTAACTAAGCCACTAGTAAATTGATAGTGACTAAGGCAGAGAGGAAATGCCTTTGTGGCCCCATAGTTTCATCAGATCTTGTTGGAAATAAAATTGTGTAGTAGAAATGTGGTTGCTCAGTGGAGATGCAGTTTTTAGAGAAAAGGCATCATGGTAAGGTTCACAGACCCACTCACCCCAAAAGTGGTCATTCTAAAAGGAGTGACCCATCCCTCCAGCCTAAATACCAGGCTTTTCAATGATTTCTGACCATGGTTTCTCACCTTTCCAAATGGAATGGCTGGAAGAGTTAACCCTTCTGGAAAAAACGCTTTGTCCCTAATGCTCACACGTGGGTTTCTGAAAGGTTTTGCTTCTTCTAAAAACAACTAAAGATGGCATTAAAATGTCACACCTAATTTCTCCTTTTCCACATACACCTGGAAAAAATCTGGGGGAAAATTCCAGATTTCGAAGGGTGAGCTTATTGCCTACAAGTAGTAATGGATCCTCAGCTGTGCGGCAGCTATAGTGCCAGGCTCTGCAGGGATCAAGGCGCACGGAGGACAGCTGCTCTTGGCAGCCAAGGCCAAGTCCGGGAGGCCACACTGGGGAAGAAAGCCTGAGTGGGGAAGGCCGAGCAAAGGGGAGGTAGGAAAAGAGAAAGGCAGAAGAACACGTGCCACGTCCGAAAAGAAACCTGAGTGTCACCTTTGCGAAAAAAATGAGAGGACAACGGCAGGGGAGAGGACATGTAAGAAATGAGACTGGAAAGGAAAGCAGGGGATCAGAAAGGGAGCTCTGGGCCAGAAAGCAGACTCAGGATCTGAGTTCAGTGGGACCTGGAGCTCAAGGGCCAGTGTCCACAGTGGGAGCGGAGGGGGTTGCTGGTGTAGCCACCACTTGCTAGCTTTGGTCTGGCCCTTAGTGGCACTGCCCTCCATGGTACAGGGAGAGGACTGTGAGCGTGGGTGTGATCCCAGGTGATCCAGAGCCATGGGGAATGGGAGAGAGGAAAGAAGGAAAACGCAAGAAGCAGACAGAGTTCCCTGGGTCTTCGGGCTGGAGTGGCTCTTCCCAGACACCCTGATGGTGACTGTTAATGCATCAGCCTTGATGTGACAAATGTTGAACACTCCGTGGACTGCTTTGAAAATGAGTAGTAAATACCCAACAGGCAGACAAATCGCTTGAATCAATATATTGCCCTCACTGTAATATAAAGG
>NW_007728650.1:205092-207780 GCF_000696425.1 Galeopterus variegatus | reverse complement strand
AATACCCAACAGGCAGACAAATCGCTTGAATCAATATATTGCCCTCACTGTAATATAAAGGTGACATAAAGAAAATAGTTCATAATGAACTATGTATTTCAATATATAAATGCTTGAGCATTATTTTAGTACACCAGGAATCAGCAAACGTTTTCTGGAAAGGACCAGACAGTAAATATTTTAGGATTCGCGGTCCACATAGGGTCTCTATTGCATATTCGTTTTTTAAACAACCCTTTAAAAATGTAAAGAATATTCTTAGCCCATGACCTGTGCAAAAACAGCTCACAGGAGGGATTTGGCCCTTGGGCTCTAGTTTCCTAATCCCTACATTAGACTAGACCATATAGCAAGATGTCAGGTGCTGGTACTTACATATAATGAGTGGGTTTGCACTCGACAAGTTGAAATAAGGGCTAAATGGTATACAGATGCTCCTGGACTTATGATAGGGTTATGTCCATATGAACCCATGGTAAATGGAAAATATCATATGTTGAAAATTTAATAAATCTAACCTACTGAACATTACAGCTTAGCCTAGCCTACCTTAAATGCACTCAGAACACTTACATTAGCCTACACCTGGGCAAAATCATCTAACATGAAGCCGTCTTTATAATTATAAAAATAAAGATTTTATAATAATAAAAATAATAAAAATTAAAAGTCAAAGTTCAAAGTACTGTTTCTACTGAACACCTATCACTTCCATCGTAAGTCAGGGACCGTCTGTATTCGCATGTACCTGTGCACAGACCCACAGAATGCCGAATGCCACAGCCTGTGCAGACTCGCACAGGTGTGCTATATCAGGGGTTCAATGTTGCTAGCAGTGTTGCCTTTCATGTCAAGATTCCAGAAAGACTGAATAATTCTTGAACAAGTTCTGGATGGGACAAACTATAATCTTCCCTCTAATTTTACTGCACTTGCATTCGGGGATGGTTCTGTATGTATCAAAACTATGCAAAAAGTAGAAAATGGCATTAAGTTCCTGCCATCTGTAAATGGAAATCAGTTTTCACCTACAAGAATGTCTGGTTGGGTAATTTGAATGTCATGGGGGTCATCATGTGGGGATGCAGAAAAATTCTCTAACATGTGGGAGCATCGGGTGCACCATAGAAGTCTAGCATCCCTTGCCCCTGCCCACCATGGGCCAGTGTTGCTCCCCACCAATTATCATGACAACCATAAACAACGCCAATAAATTTCGTAAAAGTACTCACTAACAGCAGAAGTGGATCCAGAGGTAGGGCCAAAGGTCATACGATTTTCCACAAATATAATTTTTAAATTTCAAGAGTTCTTCCCAAAGCCCTGGGAAGGGACCTGCAAGGGAAGAGTGCTCAGACTCCAGTGTCACTGTTATCTCTGTCCGTCTGCCCCTGTCTTGCAGGTGACAGCACCAGTGGCAAGAATCTCTATCCTGGACTGGAGTTCGTGAGGCTCAAGTCTGACCCAGGACCTAGAATCACACCTGCATAGAGCAGGGACCCAGTAAACACCTGCTGACTGAACAAAAGCATCTGTACAAACCAACCAGGGGCCTGCAGTCATGACTGGCTACATAATTTGGGGGACCCAGTGCAATATGAAAATGCAGAGCCACTTATTCAAAAATTATTTCAAAAAAATAAGCACAGGGTTTTTCTGAGCACCTGCCCTGTGCAACTGCATAGGTCACATGCCCGGGAAGCTAGCCCTGCTACAAATCAAGCCAAAAAATCTTAAACTCAGGTGATAAGTATTTTCATGTCCATTGATTTGTTTGATTTCACAACCCTCGCCTTATCCTGACTTCCAAGATGAGGAAAGAGAAGCTTGTGGAGTGCACATGAGGACACGTAGGACAAAGGGGCGGGGGAGCAAGACAGGTCTCCTGACTTGTCTTCTTGTTTCTGGCTGCCATTCTGCAGCTTTGAAGGTATTATCCCTTGAACTGCTTGCCAGCCCCAGAAGTAATGGGTGGGAATTTAAATGAAGGCAGTGTGGGGCCTCAGCCCCAATAGAGAGATTATCAGCTTAAAGTAAACATGAACTTTCACACATCTGATGCTGGCTTTGCTAAGCCCCTTCTCATTGGAATGCCTGGGTTTAATTTCAGGAAACCTCCGGTCATAAAATGGTACCAATGATTTGCAATGAGTTTTAAGATGATGGCTCAGCTGAAAAGAGAGACTTAGCTATTTCTTGCCCAAAGCACTTTTGATATTACTGGGAAAATGTTAGGAAAGAGGCCAAGATAATGCTGACTGGCCCAACAGTGGAGACTCTAGTGATGATATTACCCCTAAAAGCTAGCCAGTTAGCTCAGTTGGTTAGAGCATGGTGCTGACAACACCAAGGTCCGAGGTGCAATCCCTGTACCGGACAGCAAATTACTTCGCCAAATTCCACTCCTATCTTTGCATTTAAAGACAGAGCATGTCCACATTCAAGCAGGGAGGAGAAAATAGGTGGAGGAAAAGCCTTTGTGATCTGCCCTCTTGGAATGACAAACTGCTGAAAATATCCTGTTAGGATTCTCAGAGCTTTCCAGAAACTGAGTTTTTAGACTGTGGCCAGATTGGTGGTGGGAAAACTAAGCACTTCTCTATTCCTGATGATTTAGGTCAATTCACTTAAGCTTTCCTAAATATGTTACAATCTATACATATCAGCTAATTGCAAAGCAGACACCCC
>NW_007728650.1:202808-204835 GCF_000696425.1 Galeopterus variegatus | reverse complement strand
CTTTGCATTTAAAGACAGAGCATGTCCACATTCAAGCAGGGAGGAGAAAATAGGTGGAGGAAAAGCCTTTGTGATCTGCCCTCCTGGAATGACAAACTGCTGAAAATATCCTGTTAGGATTCTCAGAGCTTTCCAGAAACTGAGTTTTTAGACTGTGGCCAGATTGTTGGTGGGAAAACTAAGCACTTCTCTATTCCTGATGATTTAGGTCAATTCACTTAAGCTTTCCTAAATATGTTACAATCTATACATATCAGCTAATTGCAAAGCAGACACCCCCCACCCCCCGTGCGCGGTTTTGCTTTCTGTGGTTTCAGGTACCCACAGTCAACCATGGTCCGAAAATAGGTGAGTACAGTACAGTAAGATATTTTGAGAGAGAGAAAGAGCACATTCACATAATTTTTATTAGAGTATGTTGTTATAATTGTTCTATTTTATTATTAGTCTCTGTGGTTAGTCTCTTACTGTGCCTAATTTATAAAGTAAATTTTATCATAGGTATGTATGTATGGGAAAAATGTAGTATGTATAGGGTTCAGTACTATCCATGGCTTCAAACATCCCCTGGGGTCTTGGAATATATCTCCTGTGGATAAGGGGGACTAGTGCATTTACAAAAAAAAAAAAAATGCTAACAAAAATCTAAAAGTGGCACATGCTATAATAACCAGTTCCCACGCCTCTCAAAGAGCAAAGTTTTAAAGTTTCTGTACCTTAGACTACATGCAGAGAGACACACTTAGGAAAGCAAATAAGGAGTAAAGTTTATTTCAAGATGAAAACAAGAGCATAAAGCAAACAAAGCAAAAACCGAAAGTGAGGGAAAGCAAGCTGATGAGAACGGGGAGGGACAAGGGGGCGAGAATAGTTACCAGATTGTCAGCAGAAGCTCGGCATGAATTACAGCTTATGGAACAAAGAGAGTAAGATTGAAGCAGCAGAGATATTTCATCATAATCTACATAGACCACTGAGTTTATCTGGTAGTTAAGGATGTAATGGCTTTCTTTCAAACTCATTTTAAAAGTTCTTTTTTTAATGGTAGCAATAAATGTTTTTTAGTGCTGGGACTATATTCACTACAGTGGCCACACGGCCACATTCAACCCTTGCTCAGGATACTTAATGAGGTGACGCTGGTTTAGCTAAAATATTCTGTGCTGTTTCAACAATTTCATCGTTAAAAGAACTAATTCTCAAGGTGTGAAGCCAATGTGGGGAGGAAAGAGGTATTTTACCCTGTATGTGTGGCACCCCAGGGTTTTTCTTAAGTAGGGTGCAAACTGTTTCTTGCCCATGAGGTACTAAGTAGCATGGAACTTTCACTGAGGCATTAAAAACAAATTAACAAAAGTAATGTATGAAATATGCTTTTGCCAGTATCCAATTATAGCATCAAGTTATGCTAAAAAGTTGATTGATGTATTTTAACATCAAATAGTGTGGAGTTTCAGGACTGTATGTGCTACAGAGTCTTGTCCATCCATCAATCTAAAAATTTAAGACCAACCACAAAGACAAGAAGAAATCTGCATGCTGTCTATGTAGTTTAAGAAGACCAGGTTGCCTCTCAGGGCTGCAAAGCCAGTTCAGGTTTTCTCTTACTATTAACTAGTTATCTTAAAAAGAAATACCATTTTTAAAAGTTCTTTCTCATCAAAATGCCTCCACCATCAAGTCAAACAGTATTTTTAAATTCATTATAATTGTGTGTGAAACATCTCACATAGTTTTGAGCTACCACAGCTCCTGTGAGCACTTAAAAGTCTGAGTTTTGAAGAAAATAGAAAAAGATATCATGTGAAGAAAATGTCTAAAAATTCTATTTAAAACCACTATTATTTGGATTGCAGTTGAGCACATAAATATATAAGAGTACTTCAAAAAGTTCATGGAAAGAGTCATATTATCTTTCAATTCTATTTTTCCACTCACTTTTTGAAGTACCCTCGTGTTTGTGTGTGTGTGTGTGTGTGTGTGTGTGTATGTCTATGTATATATTAGGTTATTTACTGCAACTAAGT
>NW_007728650.1:200714-202233 GCF_000696425.1 Galeopterus variegatus | reverse complement strand
GTGTTTGTGTGTGTGTGTGTGTGTGTGTATGTCTATGTATATATTAGGTTATTTACTGCAACTAAGTCTTTACATTCATGTTATTATACTCCAATAAATTTAAAACAATGTGTTGAGGTTGAAAAACAAAGCCAAATATTGGAAATCAAATTGTATCCAAAATTAAACAAATGTACCTAATATTGAAGAAGTAAAAGTATTGCAGGTTTATAAATAATTAAACAACTCAAAATCAAACCAATGGGGGAAAAGACTGTTTTAAAAAAATACCAGACTCAAAGGCATAAATCATGATTTATAACCCATCCCAACTTTGACCTCATAGAAAGCAGGAAAGGTCAAAGGTGATGCTTCATTATGTATTTATTGCTTGGCCAGACCATTATTCATCGGTCTTCATTTTGGAAGATATATCTGGAGTATGTACAAATTCTCATAGATAAAGCCATTGCAGAAATATTTTTATGTGGAGAATTTATCATGAAATCCACAGCTAATAGCACAACATGCCTAATTTATAATTTGCCTGTCTCTTTCCAGATTTATAGCATTGCAACTTTATAGCAAAAAGATGTGAGCTGCAATGTATCTTGGGAAGATGGCTGACAGTTCAAATACAGTCACTCTAATTCTGCAGAAACCTTATTCTTTAATTCTCTAATGAGGATATCACCAAACAACCACCAGCACCAGCACCACTGACATGTACAATCATACATGTGCAAGCTAGAAAATTCCACTGGGAAAGATTGCTGTGTTATATCTAAAATGAGGCCATGTATAAAAGATCTGAGGTGGGACTGCTTTTTTAATTAGGAATGCCTCAATTGAATTAGAGAATCCTCTTCTTTGCATCTCTGTGGGGAAAAGATTAGATGACATCATGAGTTTGCTTCTTACTCTAGGATACAATAATCCATTAACTAAACATTGAAACCACTACTGACCCCAAATGTAGTTTTGAAATACCTAAGAGACCTCTAGTTACCTTAACTGGTGGCATAATAGTCCCAAAATCTATTTTGACATTTTCGTGAGATGGCATACTAAAGTGGCACTCCTGTGTATTTGGGGAAGAGAAGAAAGAGAAAGTCACTCATAAAAATAAGCTATGTCTTGCAATGCGGGCAGGTCTGAAGATGACCTGGAAATTCTGGACTGCACTGCATAGACATCCTGCACCATATTTCTCCCCATGCCTCAAAGCAGCCACAGTCCCTGGGCTGGTCATCTCAAGCCATACACATCCCCATCAGTTTACCTGGATGGGAAATTGCTGGTACAGTAAAATTTTCCTAAATGATGTTCATCATAAGAGATGTTAATGAGTATGATGTGTTCCAAGGTCAAATTAGGTTAGTAAATTTCATGTTAAACAAAGCACAACAGGGTTTATTACTTTAGGGCTTTTCAGAGTCTCTAATACACTACATGCTGTGAGTCTCTAATACACTACATGCAGGGAGATAATCCTATGTAGCTTTTTTCAGGTGGATGCAACCACACAAAGTGTTTTTGC
>NW_007728650.1:197538-200140 GCF_000696425.1 Galeopterus variegatus | reverse complement strand
ACAACAGGGTTTATTACTTTAGGGCTTTTCAGAGTCTCTAATACACTACATGCTGTGAGTCTCTAATACACTACATGCAGGGAGATAATCCTATGTAGCTTTTTTCAGGTGGATGCAACCACACAAAGTGTTTTTGCTTGTCCCTTTTTTGCAAAATGCCTCACAAGACTAGAGTTCTCAGGAAAACACCTTGGGGGATGAGAGAACAAAGGGAAGTCCTTGGAACCACAAAGTCCTGGGATACATCTCCCAACATTATTTCCTCCCATGTGCACCCTTGAGCAAGTGACACTCAGATCCACCCAGGTGAAAAATGGGAAATCTGGGGAGGGCGAGTGGTAAACAGAACTAGCTCCCCAGAAGGAGGCTTCACGGCATAGTGGTGGCCATCCTGGGCCTTGCGCTCGGACCCACCTAAACCAAACTCAGCTGTGCTGCCCTTTCATCTGTGTGACCACTGGCATTCACTCCCACTCTGGCTACCAGAGGAGTCAGCTCATCTGTAAACCAACTTCAGTGAGATGATGCTCTTAGTCAAGTGTCGATAAACCGTAGTTACTATCTGACCCTCCCTGGAGAGACTGGAATAGTAAACAACAAGGAACTATTCTTCATTGAGCATGTGTGAATATTTATCCCACTAGGCTTCCCAGCTTCTGTACCATTCGGAAGCTGTGTCCCCTTCCCTCCAGGGAATCCCCTCCTCCCTTCACATGTGGTCTTAGTGGGAGGATTATTGCAGAGACTCATGCCCATTATGGAAACCAAAACACAAACCTTCTTCCCACATGCATACCCACTGCTGCAGACAGAGGGGACCATGTGACTTAAGAGTAGCCAACAGGGTTCTCTCCTCCAGGACTCTGAGTCTTGGGGTCTCCAGGAGGGAGGATTAGATTAGAGGTGAGCCGTGGCAGTGGTAATGGGAGCACTTGAATGACCAGGGTCTGCCAGGATTCCTACCTATTCCTGACCCTGAGCCTCCAGCATTCAGTTCATTTCCTTAGCCCTCAAGATCTATTCAACCAATCAACCTTGTAAGTATAAACAATATTCTTTTCCAATAGTGCACAGATCAGCAGACATATAAGTCTAGAACAATTTAGACCTGGTCCTTGGTGAAATCCAAGGAGAAGGACAAGGACAGGAACATCTGTAAGTGAAGAATAAACTGAACATGTGCCTCATGTACGGTCCTCATTGGGCCATATCCTTCATGATGCTACCAGGAAGCCAGAATCTTCTCTGTATTTGAAACAGAGGAAATTTAAAGCAGGTAATTGGTTACCCAATAGAAGAAAGAGCTGAAAAACCAACAGGGAACAGTGAGGCAGTCCAGAACTTAGCAACAGCAGGAAGTTATTACTACCCAGAAGGTAAAGAGACAGAGAGACAGAGGGAAGGGATGGTGTTATCTCAGCCCAGGGTCGGCATAAACTAGAACCACTGCATGCCTGAAGCCACAGAGAAGACAGAGCTGCTGCAGGAAACACTGCCCAAGGCAGAGAGGGAGGGAGAACAGTGTCATTTATTCCCACCTCCTGTCCTCCAAGCTCCCACCCCAATCCCATTGGCCCAACCCAGCAGATGCTACAGGAACCTGAGAAATACAGCCTGCAAGGGTCATCTCCCCCCTGCCCCCCACCTTGGGCAGAGTAGAATGACAGAGAATGGGTCCCAGGCAGAGAGGCCCAGGACCAGCAAACAAACCCTCACTCGTGAAGCACGTGATGCCTAATAGGCTTTGAGTGCGTTATTCAGGGTTTCTCCTCTATCATCTTTCATGTGAGACAAAGCACTTTCAGTTACCTACCTCCTACTCCCCAGGTCCCATTTGTTTCTTTCCAAAAAATATGCACAAAACATTTTCTTTGCCTTTCCTCCAGATGTTCTGTGGATGTATTAGTCTCAGAGGCTCCCAATGCTCCTAATTTCAGCAAATATTCTATCTCACACTGAAAGCCAAATGGAATGCGCTGGCTATATTTATGAAATAAATACAGCAAAAATAAAATCTCCAAGTGAGCACTAGAAAGATGAGGATGAATGCATAGGTCTTTTTGGTCTCATCACAGGAGGGATATTTTTTAGAGCAACTATATTTGTACGTAATTAGGATTCCCTCAACCAAATTTAATACTAATTTTTCCTCCAGGGGAATTTCTGATGAGATTGTCCTGCAAGGGACCATCTCCTAATGGGATTAGCTAATCAAGATTGTCTCCTGATACATGGTGCTGTTAAGCAGCCATTTTAGAAGAAAATGCAACTGGGGGTGGGGAGCGAGCCCAGCTGGTAAAAACAACCCTCTGGCATCATCTAGACAGCTAGTTTGGCATTATTTCCACCTCTGGTAGGAAGATAGAGGCCTGGTATATTTGAGCACTCTGGTAAAGTAAAGAACCCAATTAGAAAGAGATCCAGTCTTGATGCAGACTATTTATTGTCACTCTGTACCAGGGTCAGAGGGCATTCCAACCATGGTGAGAAACCTGGGGACTGAGAATTGTCATACCAAAGACTGAGACAAACTCAGCCCTCTGGTGAGCAACACAAAGTTCCTGTTTTCATGCTGGTGGGGGGGGGGGGGGGGGGGGCGCAC
>NW_007728650.1:195108-196923 GCF_000696425.1 Galeopterus variegatus | reverse complement strand
GGGGGGGGGGGGGGGGGGCGGGGCTCATACACTTAGACAGGCTGTGTCCTCCACCAGGCTGCATTTCCAAAAATTCCTAACCCCAACCTAGACTCTGTCCTCAGGGACGCCTCATTTGAGAAAAGTGATGGGAAAAGAGAATCATGAAATGGATTAGAAATAGCTCAAAACACCTGAAGCCAAAGCTATCCTTTAAGCAGGGATTACCAAGGGCTGGACAGAGCTGTGATCCTCCCCAAGTACAGGAAATAACAAACAATAAAACCACCTCCTACATTAGTCGGTCTCCTTTTTATTATCACCATGTACTTGCAATCCTAAAGACTGTCAATGAAAAAATACTCCTGCCTAAGAAAAAAACCTTCACTGATCTAAGTTCTAAACAATTGCTGCAGTTACTCTGTTCAGTTTCAATAACACATACATGTATAAGCTTCAAATTAGCAATGGTTTTCCCATTTATCCTTTAATAAACATTATATTCTGCATGAAAGTTAGTTCCGAGAGCTTGTTATAGTTGTCCCTGAACACACAGGGACTCAGCTGCGCATGTTGCTTTCAAGAGTAAGTTCCTAATGGTTTAAGCTTGCTTTGCTCACAGCTCCTATTTCCAACCCCCGTGGTACAACATATTTGCTTTTAAACAGGAGCTCTAAGATAAAGACAGCACAGTGATTTGTATAGATCAAGAAACAGAATTTGAGTTAATTCAATTGTGTCATTCAGTGTGACCACTTCGAGTGTTTGTGTCTAAATTTTTTCAACAGCAAAGACATTCGAAAGCCTGAATAAAGACACACATGGACAGTGTTGTGAGTTCCGGAATTTATGGTGAAATAATATTTTTATGGATCACTATCAAATTTAGCCTTATGTTTAAGACTTTTCCCAGTTACTTTTGTATCTGCTCCTTTGTGTGAAATAAAACTTTTAAAATTAAAATTAATAAAAAGTGTTCTTTGATCAACCATAACATAGACTAACAAATGGCTATACCATCTACAACATGAATATATGAAGATCAACTTATTGAAGTGATTAACAAATTTGTAGAAGCCTTGAAAAGAAAAACTATTTATTGCTGCAAAAGAATATCAATATACGAATCTCCCCCTTTTTTCAAAAAATGCATTAGTATAATTTAAAGTTTTAGTGCATTACTTTTTTCTATTTTGGTTCAGTAATGTTTATTTTTATTTTTTAATAGCATGATTCTATATAGTCAATAAAAGAAAATTTGGACTGTCTGCATGTCTTTTCTGTCCATTATTTGCTCCATTTCATAATTGTCACTGAAAATAATATTCTCATATACAGAAAGGAGGTGTCTGATATATACAGTTCAGTCTTTACTGACGAGAAAAATCATCTTGTTTATTCCTGTCTATACCAGCCTGTGAACAACCTGAACAAGAGTTGAGTTTCTTGACTTTTTTTATGTCGAGGAACTCTCTCCTAAATTTGACAAAAAGGTCTGACAGGCTTTGAGGTTCGCTTAATGGAGTTTATGCTGGGATGCCATTGGTATCTACCTCCTCCTTTCTAAGATGGACTTCCCATACTCCAAGCAAGATTTCCACCTTCCCTTTGCCTAAAGACTCATCTTCTTTCCATGTGAGAAATAGAGCAGATCCCATTTCACCAGCTCACATTCCATGACCGGTCTCACCCCAGGCAAACAAAGTGTTTCCATAACCTACACTGTCCTGTCTGCTTCGTGACTAACTCAGTCAGACCTCAGTTCCTAGCAAGATTTCCTGTGGTTGTAACAAGAAGCCTTTTACCGTCTGAGGCCTCCAAGGGCCTTGTTCAAGA
>NW_007728650.1:181151-194211 GCF_000696425.1 Galeopterus variegatus | reverse complement strand
GAAGGACAAATCTCTTAACACTCTGAGCCTCAGTGTCTCACCTGTCAGATAATGACACCACAATTGACCTCAAAGAGGGGAACAAGAATTATGTGAGTAAACACACTTTTAGATCTCACCCCAGCACCTGGCACACTGTAGGTGTCCAATAACCAATGCACACATGCCACCAAAATTGCCGCCAAAAGAAGATAAATGAACCCCATGGGATAAAGATTCCTCATATGACAAAGGATGTCATATTAATGACATTTAACTAAAAGAAAACATGTGTGGCTATTGGCATGGCAAATATCAAATTACAGCAGTCACAGCAGAGAGAAAAATCTGCATCTCCAGTGTGCCATGTGGGTATCGATGGATAAGATCCCCATGGGAAGGTTTGTGTTTTTGTCTAGACAGGGCCAGCTGAGGAAAGAAGTGAGAAGGAGGAGGAAAGAGAATGAAAAGTAAGAAAATGAAGGAGAAAAGAGAAAAAGGAAGAGGAGGAAGAAAAAGAAAACTTTATTTCACTAGTCCCAAACTGCATCTCATAAAACTTCCAAGAGGATGAAGTGAGAGAACCAGGTTGGAAAGGAGCCAGCAGCAGAATTGTTGTAAAGCCTTGGGGGCATCTCTAAACACCCCATAGTTCTTTCTCCTCTTACAAGGTGCTCAAGAAAAGGTGAAGCATGGCCAAATAGGTCAAATGTTGTCAACGACTTCCTAAGAGGGTGTACTGTAAACTTTAAACTCTCAACAAAACCTACATATGGAAGATTGAGTCAACTGTGCCAAAAATAATAACCAAGTTATCTCAGGGTGGTAGAATAGAGCAATTTTTATTTTCTCCTTTGAACTTCTTTAATCTGTTAATTGAAAATGTGTTACCTTCTTAACCAAAATCTAAACCTCAATTTTTGGCCTGATAAGTAAAATACAGGAGTTATGTATGACCTCAGTGATCCTCCTGGGTTAGATGTGGTGGACCCATATTTTTGATGGAAAAAAAATGGAACAGTTTTATAGATTCTGGAGTTGAAGTAGAAGAAGAAAATATTCTTGTTTTGTAATCAGTGCATTTGAAAATAAAGAAGGCATCATAGAATAGTGAGAATTTTTAAATGGGGGAGGGGGTGGTACAAAAGTGAGCAAGGTGTAGGTGGACAAAGGAAATGCTTTATGCTCCTGGAAGTTAGTGCTCACCCCCAATTAAAGTGATAGATCTTTAGTCAAATATCGTTGTAGAAACTAAAGCTAAAAATCTTATAAGAAGTCTATAAAATATGATTTTGGAGCTGGGGGCACGATCTTTCTTCAGACATAGACTCTAGAGACTCTGGGCCCCTACCTTAATTCAAACCAGAGCTATGAGAAAGGTAGAGATACAGTGAGGTACTCAATTTATAAGTCACTTTTTGCAAATAGTTGTCATTCGGTTTCTAGAATGCTCTCTGAAATGACTTACAATTTATAAGTCACTTTTTGCAAATAGTTGTCATTCGGTTTCTAGAATGCTCTCTGAAATGCTATAACATATAGACAGTGACCCTAATTTGAACATTACGCACTGTATAAATGTATTACAAAATATTCCATAAATACGTATGATCAAAACGTTCAGTTAAAAAATAAAATTTAAAAAAATAATTTTTAAGCTAAAAAAAAAAAAGATCCTGAACACACTGACTGGCCAAGAAGAGGGAAAATCATACCCATGCCTGTAAGCAGGCTTTGAGATTTTAACTTGAAATTTGAGCCCATTTGGACAGAAGTTGAGTAAAATTTAGTACTTTTAGGAAATAAAGAAACAAATGACAAAAAGAAGAGGAACAAATTCCAGGGGAATGTTTAACCCGCCAAAAAAACCCAATGTTTTCAAAATGTGATCCATATGGGTGTCAATAAAAGATCCCAGGACTCTACTCAAAACTACTGGGTTCATATTTTGGAATAGAGACCCCAGATATGCATTTTACCTAGTTTTCTAAGAGGTTCTTAGGCACACCATAGTTTGAAAACTTCTGATTAGGAAATTATTAAAAGTAAGATATTTCAGTAGCTCATTCAAGACCTACTAAACAGCTCTTCATTTCCTTCTGTGAAGCACTGAAACTACTACCTCTCAGATAATTTGTGGATTGGCCTTTTGCTAACCAGGCAAAGCCCAATATGAATTAGCAATAAGTGACAGTTTCTAAAGCCAAGTGAATTCCTCAAAGCCACACACACATTGTAAGAATCCACAACAGCCCTCCTGGTATACTGCAGCTACTTGCCTAGATTCATATATTCCTCTCTCGGCATCTTCCTGAATTCAGGGGCCTTTTATGACGAGGAATTCAATATCTCCAGCATACAGAGAGAAATTAATTAGCACCCACCAAATGAACAACTATTTCATTCCCTGCATGAATTTATATTTTGCTTTTGTCACAGCCTGAAAAACATGGAGAGAATCTGTGTAAAAATTAGTTATGCTCTATGGTTTCTAGTGGAACTGTGGAGAGACTCCCCCTTGGGCTGTTATTTGCAGTATTTACATTTTTTTGTTGTTGTTTTACTGAATTATCAAGTGAAAATCCAATTGTTCCTAATGGTGCTCACTCTGTGTGTTTCCCATTCTCATATATGAGAAAGAGTTTATTATCCATTTGTAGTAATTAAGACACTGATGTTATATAGATCCATAAAAATCCTTCATTAAGCCAGTAAAGAGCTTTTCATCAAAATCATGGTAGCTAAATATTTATTTAAAACTAAAAATCAAATTAAAGTGAAGAGCTTCCCCACCAGAAACATAAATGCTTTCAGACTATCTTGAAAGTGGTGATGGGTACCCTGAGCAATTCCAAAGCACATAACTATATTTTCTTACAGAGTGGGAAACAACCCTAACTGGCAATCCATCATGGCTGGCTATAAAGAAATGAAGTAATTAACCATAAGGAAATAATTCAGCAAGATGTTAACAGTTTAATAACATTTGAGTGTTTGCATTTAAGCATTATTGTTTTTAAATGGTTTCATAATTGTTTTAGATTTGCAAAAGGTACTAACACGTGGACAAAATAAAGAGCAACACAAGATTTGTGATTGATACTGTCAGTGGCTGCATCATTAGATACCAGAATAAAGTTTGCATTGTCTTCATAGAATTTAGAACACAGCTTCTGGCAAAGCAGTTCTGTACAGTGGAAACTCTATAGCCTTCAGAAGCTTATGCACTTCCCCAGCCAGGGGAAAACAAAGGAAACCCAAGAAACCTCTTACATGAATAAAAAACACCTCATGTTGCTATCTTCCTTTCTATCACAAGGGAAGTCCGTCTACAAAGCCATAGCCAAGAAAACAAAACATGTGGATTAGAGTATGTGAGAACTTCCCACTAGTGCTGTTTGGGGATAAAGATTTCATTGGAAAAGGCTTTATCTTTGAGGCATTAAGCAAAAAGATAAGAAGAAAGCTGTATTTGTCCATTACCCAAGCGTTCTGCCCACAATGGAAGCAGAGTATGTGAGAACTTCCCACTAGTGCTGTTTGGGGATAAAGATTTCATTGGAAAAGGCTTTATCTTTGAGGCATTAAACAAAAAGATAAGAAGAAAGCTGTATTTGTCCATTACCCAAGCGTTCTGCCCACAATGGAAGCTTTCCGCGTTTCCATCATCAGCCATGTGCAGGATCTAGGGGCTATTCCCATTTTCCATCAAACACCGCAATAGTGTTTCCTTCACAGGTGTCCAAAGATAGACTCTCAGGGTTCCATGAGTCCCTTACAAACATTTAATTTTAATATCCTGCCTTAATTTCTATGAAGTCTTTAAAAATATCTGAAGGACTGAGTATTGTCATAGGGCCCTCTTTTGCAATTGCATACATGAACATATTGGTACCAATTTACATAGCTTCAATTGGGCCAGGTTAATGAGAAAAATAATAATGGCGGACTTTAGACGAAAATTATATTGGTACCAAATTAAAGCCAGCAAAATCCTGCTGTGTGTCCTAGAAACAAAGGTTTCCTTGAAGCTTATGTAGAGACATACTAAGAGAATTGGGTCATCCCCCAGCTTATGGAGTCTAGACACACCAAACTGAAAAACAACTAGCACCAAAGCAGTCAGGACCACACTTGTATTGTGAGCAGCAGTTTAATTTCAGCAAAATAACTGTGTCCTTAACTTTCTATTAACAGATTTGTAAGACTGAATTTCAGTGGTTTTGTTGTTTTATGTATATGCAGTTTATAAATTTGTGTTGATTTTATGGTTGTATAGCAGACATAAGAATTAACATTTGAAGCAGGGTTTCTCAACCTCAGTACTATTGACATTTTGAGCTGGATAATTGTCTGTCGTGGAGGATTTTCCTATACTAGGATGTTTAGCAGCATCCCTGGGCTCTACTCACTACATGCCAGTAGCACACATCCCCAACCCACCTCCAGCTGTGACAATCAACAAAGTCTCCAGACATTGTCCAGTGTCCCCTGGGGAAAAATAGTTTCCAGTTTAAAAACCACTGACCTAGAGTATGGATCAGGATCCAGACAGGAAAGAGATGGCATGCTCAGATGGGGTAGTTTAAGAAGAGCTTAATACAGAGACTATTTACAAAAGTCTGGAAAGGGAGTAGGGACAGACTATTACCAAAGGCCTAAAGAGGCAAAATAAGGAGAAGCATATTGGGGGAGGCGGGAGGGGACAGGGAGGCAAAGAAAGGGGAGGAGGGGTTGGAGGTGGAGGAGGAAAGAGGGAGGTGGGGAGAGGAGCACAAAACCTGTAGAGAGGGCATCCTATCAGAAGCTGAAGCTGACACCTGCAGGTAAAGGGTACAGTCAGAAATTAATAGCCTGACTTCACCATCAGGGCTCCCCCTGTGCTGAACCCAAGCAAGTGCCAAAAGACAAGGGAACCCACTAATATGGTTCATATAGGTCAGCCTCCCAGGACACAGAGCAAAGTGGAGGGAAGGAAAGTAGTGCAGGTAGGAGGGGCAAACAGAAAAGATCCACCACACCTGTTTCTCTACTTGTGAGTACCTAAGAAACAAAAAATTTTAAGTCAACCTTAGAAGTTCACAAGTTGGGGCCGGCCCGGTGGCGCACTGGAGAGTGCGCCGCTTGGGAGCGTGGCGGCGCTCCCACCAAGGGTTCGGATCCCATGTGGAGACTGGTTCCCACTCACTGGCTGAGCGCGGTGTGGGCGCAACACCAAGGGTTGCGATCCCGTTGCCGGTCCCCGGTACGGGTGCGACACCGAGGGTTGCGATCCCGTTACCGGTCAGTAAAAAAGACAAAAAGGAAAAAAAAAAAGTTCACAAGTTGGCTTTCATTTCAAAGGAGCTTGCTTCTCTGTACAACACTCAAGTTTGCAAAACTGTCCTAGAACCTTCCTAATGTTCATGACAGACCTACTCACCGTACAAGTTGGCTTTCATTTCAAAGGAGCTTGCTTCTCTGTACATCACTCAAGTTTGCAAAACTGTCCTAGAACCTTCCTAATGTTCATGACAGACCTACTCACCGTCTGTACCCTGGTCAGTTATTGCAGGGCTCAACAAAGTACTTATTTAGCTCATACTGTGGCCAGAACACTGTACTGGTGTTAAGTGGCTGAAGAAAGAAATATGTAGGGAGACAACTAATGCACATGGATAAAATAGGATGCCCACAGACATCACCAGCCTGAGGACAGTGTCACAGTAATAACCTCAATGTCAGTGGCTCACATCCACATTGCTCATGCAGGACTCCATCATCATCTCTGCAGTTGTATCTGGGATTAGCAGCAGGAGTCTTAAATACATTGGTGGGGTACCTCTTTCTCTGTCCTTTTTCCACAAGGATGCCTTTTCTCCATTCCACAGAAGGAGGCAACCGTACAGCAGCCTCCTCCAGCCCTCCTGGCTCCTCCCCTTGGAAGGAGGAGTAGCCACTATGATCTGCAAGTTGGAGCCAGAGACATCCATTGGACCACCTTTGCCCAGGACAGGGCTACTGCACTGAACAAGGACAGTGGGAGCCACCTGCTCTTGCCAGGCATAATGGTTGCTTGTGCCTCTTGCTCCTTCCAGCAAGCAAATGAAGTGAGTCCTGCTGCAGGCCAGGCTGGCCAGGCTTCCAATGTCACAGTTCCAGTTCCTCAGCCTGCAACTAAATATGCAAATCAAAGTCATGTGAATACAGGTCTGTGTGTAGAAAGAGAGACAAAAGCTCCTGTTGTGAGCTGACCTAAGCCCATTTGGCCATTCAACATTGTCAGATCTGGAGCAGGGAAGCAATATTGGTAACAGCCAACAATTAGAGGTGGGAGTTATGTGGCTCCTCTCCCATGCCTCACTGCTGTGTAGCATGTCATAAGAAAAGCAAGTCTTGGGCTGAATTTTTTCATTCATGTAATCATTTCTTAGAGCAGGTGGACTCAGAATAATATGCAACCTGTTCTGTAAGCTCAGGAACATCCTGTTTTCTATTCTTGGACTTTCCAACAGTAAACTTCCAAGAGAATGTCATTCACTTGTAAACAGCCCCCTTTTAGTTGGATCAAGCAACAGGTGCCTCAGATAGGTGAAGACACAAAGATAGATGACTTTCTAGACCTAGAGCATGTGCAGAGAAGGCATTAGACTTGCCATGTTCTGAAACCTCCTTGACTCAAGGGTGATGGTGCCCGCAGAGTCTTTCCAGCCAACCAAACATCTTAACACCACTCACTCAACCAATGAAACATTATTTTTACATATCCCTTATGCAAATTTAAAACCCTCCATGGGAGATTTCAGGTCATGATATTTGAAGCCATTGTATAGCCACCTCTGGAGGATAGTAAATTCCTCATTAGGCTCTTTCAAATCCCAACCAGCCACACCCAGAGTGGGGATTTCAGACGAGAATTGTCATGAATTTGAGATGGCTGGAAATTTTTTTGCTGCTCCTCTCTCTGGGAGTCTAATTCCCCTCCCTCTAAAACTGAGCCAGTACACCTAGTCAGGGTTCTCCAGAGAAATGGACCAGTGGGAGATATATACATAGAAAGAGAGGAAGAGAGAGATTTTTAAGGAATTGTCTCATGAAGTGAGTTCCTTGGTCATAAGCAACGCAGTGTGGAATACCATGACAGTGAATAAGGCATTCAGTGAGTCCACAGAGGATAGTTTGGGCAGAAGCATTTCATGCTGGGAAGGAAAATCCATATCCAGAGCAGGCATCTATTTCAGTAAGGACAAAATGCTGCCCCTTCCATAATGGAAGTGTTCCAGTGTAATCGACCTGCCATGAGGTAGCTGGCTGATCATCTTGAGGAATGGTGCCACACTGGGGACTCAGTGTCAGTCTCTGCTGCTGGCAGATTGGGCACTCAGTGGAGACTGTAGCCAGGTCAGCCTTGGTGAGCAGATATCCATGTTGCTGAGCCAGTGCATAACCCCTGTCCCTACCATCATGGCCACTTTGTTTGTGAGCCCACTGGGTGATGACAGGGGTGGCTGAGGAAAGAGACTGACTAGTACCCACAAAACAGGTCATCCACCTGATTATTAAAGTCCTCTTCATCTGAGGTCACCCTTTGATGGGCATTCACATGGGAAATAAGTATCTTCACATCCTTTGTCCTCTCAAAGAGGTCTATCCACATACCTTTTCCCCAAATTTTCTTCTCAGCAATTTTCCAATCATGTTCCTTCCACATTCCTGACCATGTAGCTAAGCCATTGACTACAGCCCGTGAATCAGTATATAATCACACATCTGGCCATCTCTCTTTCCAAGCAAAGTGCACAGCCAGGTGCAGGGCTCGAAGTTCTGCCCATTGAGAAGATTTCCCTTCACCATTGTCCTTCAAGAATGTCCCAGAAAGAGGCTGTAATGCTGCAGCTGTTTCAGGTGGTGCCTGCATATCTTGCAGAAACATCTGTAAAACAGGTTCTAGCCTTGTCTTCCTCTGTCAACTGATTACAGGGAACTCCCCATGAGGCCACAGGTGCAGACTGGGGAGAGAAGGCAGTATAGCAGCAGTAGGAACCATGGGCATTTGGGCCACTTCTTCATGTAACTTACTTGTGCCTTCAGGACCTACTCGGGCCCAATCACGTATATACCATTTCCATTTGACGATCGAGTGCTGCTGTGCATGTCCAACCTTATGACTTGCTGGGTCAGATAACACCCAGTTCATGAGGGGCAGCTCAGGTCTCATGGTAACTTGATGGCCCATAGTCAAGCATTGAGTTTCTTGGCCCAGTAGCAGGCCAAGAGCTCTCTCTCAAAAGGAGAGTAGTTATATGTGGATGATGCCAGGGCCTTGCTCCAAAATCCTAAGGTTCTCTGATGTGATTCACATATGGGGTGGTCAAAGGCTTCAAACAGCATCCCTATCTGCCACTGACACCTCAAAAACCATTGGGTCTGCTGGATCGTATAGTCTAAGAGGCAGAGCAGCTTGCACAGCAGCCTGGACCTACCAGAGAGCCTTCTCCTAGTCTGTGCCCCACTCAAAACTAGCAGCTTTTCAGGTCACTCAGTAGATGAGTTGCAGTAACATACCCAAATGAAGAATGTACTGCCTCCAAAATCCAAATAGTCGCACTAAGCATTGTGCCTCTTTCTTGGTTGTAGGAGGGGCCAGATGCAATAACTTATCCTTTATCTTAGAAGGGATATCTTGATATACTCCACACCACTGAACCCTAGAAATTTAACTAAGGCAGAAGTCCGTGGTAATTTAGTCTGATTTATTTTCTATCCTCTGACACACACATGTCTTACCAGTAAGTCCAGAGTGGTTGCTACTTCACATGCACTAAGTCCAATCAGCATAATATCATCAACGTAATGGATCAATGTAATGCCTTGTGGAAGGCAAAGGTGATCAAGATCCCTGTGAACTAAATTGTGACATAGGGTTGGAGGGTTGATATACCCAAGGCAGTACAGTGAAAGTGTATTGCTGGCGTTGCAAGCTGAAAGCAAGCTGTTTCTGGTGGGCCTTATGGACAGGGATGGAGAAAAAAGAATTTGCCAGATCAGTAGCTGCATATCAGTTCGTGTTCATTTGCTGAAGCATTGAAACCACATCTGGTACAGCAGCTGCAATTAGAGTCACCACTTGGTTAAACTTACGATAATCCACTGTCATTCTCCAGGATCCATCTGTCTTCTTCACAGGCCAGATAGGAGAGTTGAATGCGGATGTGATAGGAATCAACACCCCTGCCTCTTTCAAGTCCTCAATGGTAGGACTAATCTCTGCAATCCCTCCAGGAATGCAGTATTGCTTTCGCTTTATTATTTTCCCCAGTAGAAGCAGCTCCAATGGCTTCCATTTGGTCTTCCTTACTATAATAGACCTCACTCCACAGGTCAGGGAACCAATGTGGGGATTAAATATGTCTATTCCGATTATGCATTCTGGAACTGAAGAAATAACCACAGGATGGGTTCAGGGACCCACTGGACCCATTGTGATTCAGATCTGTGCTAAAATTCCATCAATCACCTGACCCCCATAAGCTCCTACTCTATCTGGAGGGCCACTGTGATGTTTCAGGTCTCCTGGAATCAATGTCAGTTTAGATCCAGTGTTAAGTAGTCCCCAAAAGGTCTGATTATTTCCCTTTCCCCAATGCACAGTTCCTCTGGTAAAAAGCTGTAGGTCCCCTTGAGGAAGGATGGGAGAAAGATTAATAGTATAAATCTTTGGTAGTGTACCAGGGTCCTTCCCCAAGGGTACCTGGCCACACCTTCATTCAAGGGGTTCAGGGTTTGTAAACTGACTCAATTCTGGAAATTGATTGAGGGGCTGTAACTCTCAGGCTGTTAGTATTTTTTTTTTGGTCTAAAGCTCTGAAACCAATTAAAGAAATTCATCTTTAAGATCCTGTTTCTCTAGAACCACTCCTGGTACCAAAATCTGTACTAGTCAGGGTTCTCCAGAGAGACAAAACCAATAAGGGAGATACATGTGTGTGTGTGTGTGTGTGTGTGTGTGTGTGTGTGAACGCATGTGTGCGCGCATGTGTGTGTGTGTATGAGGGGACT
Organism: Galeopterus variegatus; assembly: GCF_000696425.1. NCBI lineage: Eukaryota > Metazoa > Chordata > Mammalia > Dermoptera > Cynocephalidae > Galeopterus > Galeopterus variegatus. Next base: position 184,194 of record NW_007728650.1, on the reverse strand, counting down.
TTCTAGGGGAATCAACTCATGCAGTTATGAAAGCTGAGTCCCACAACAGGCCACCTGCAGAGTGAATGCTGGTAGCATGACTCAGTCCAAGTCTAGAGCCCTCAGAACCATGGAAGCCAACGATGTGATTTTCAGTCCAAGGCCAGAGGCCTGAGAGCCAGGGTGCTGCTGGTGTAAGTACTAGAACCCAAAGGCTGCAGAGTCTTGAGTTTGGATGTCCACAGACTGGAGAGAAGAGAGTATCCCAGCTCCAGCAGGTAGAGAGCTTTGCCTTTTGCTCTGTTTTTATGCTCTCCAGGCCCCCAGCAGATTGGATGGTTCCTGCTCATATTTAGGGCAGATCCCTCCCACCTAGTCCACTCAGGCCCACATGCTCATCTTTTCTGGAAATACCCTCAAAGACACTCCCAAAAAGATTGTTTCACCAGGTTTCTAGATATTCCTTAATCTAATCAAGTTGACACCTAAAATTAACTATCACAATACTCAGGTTTTGCCTTACAACCCACTAAATTTTAGGGTGGTTTGTTATGCAGCAATAGGTAAACAGACAAAAGTACTTGAAATACTAACCTATACTGCTAGAGTACAAATTCGATCTAACTTCACACATATGCATCCACTCTACATCCAAATATTTTAAGAAAATTACAGCCAATATAACCACCCTGCCACATTCTCTATTTTTGAGCCCATTTGGCTGCTTGTGCACAACAGGTGAAGGATGTGAAAGGGTGAGAGAGGGATTAGGTAGGACCCCAGACCACCAATGGGGCATACACGTCTTTTCCGACAGCACTGAAGTGTCTGCAGGGTGCTGCCAGTAAAATGCAGGTGTGTTCATAGTGTGGGGAACAAAACAGGTGTGTTGCCCATGGGGAAATGATGGAGGAATGTCTCTTTATCCACTTTATGTTCAACTCTGTTGGAGGGATACCCAAAAGTTTGCAGAAGAACACTGGTCCCTTTCTATGTGTTGCTTTGCCTCCTAAGGGACACAGGGAGGAGCCAGTGAGAGCTGGGCACAGAGAGAAATCAGGATGTCAGACATCATGCCATCATCTGACAACTGAGCTTTCTCTATCAGGGTCAGGATCTCCATACCCAGCTCTTGATTTCATCAGGATGAATTGTCCCCCAGGAGGGGCCTCAGCCCTCATGCAAATTGGCTTCCCATTGCCATCAGCACAGACATGGCCAGACTTTCTGAATTCCTCTCAGACTCAGTCTAGAAGCTCTGTGTCCCATAAATGAAATGGTGAAGAATACTGACAATCTAACAGATTAATCAGTGTAACAGAGTGACCCTCGAGTCAGAATTTAAATTTGTTTGTTTGTTTGTTTGTTTGTTTTGCAAGAGGCTGACAGCTGCTTCTCTATAGAGCAGGGTTAGCAACTCAGATATGGCTCCAGGCAGGGATGATATTCAAACAATTTAACAACTGGTATCACTTGGGCACCAGTGGGCTCAGAGCAGACCCATCAGCCACAGATGTCAACCCTGCCCACGTACACCAGGCAGGTGGGGGATGGCACACAGAGGCTGTGGAAGAGGATAGCTTGTGCTTCATGTAAAGGGGAAGCTGCTCTCCAGCTCCAGGCGATGATGGTTATGGGAATGGAAACCTAGTGTTATCAGAAATACACATTTTTCCCCCAGAGAGGCTGCAATAGGATTTCTTTGTAAAATTCCCTGATTTAAATGTTAGCAACTAGTTTAAATTTTCACTTAAAGAAAAAAAACCTTGCAGGCTGCTATGATTTGAATATTTGCATCACCACCCAGCCTCCCCACCACCACCACCACCAAAGTTTATATGTTGAAATCCTCACTCCCAAGGTGATGATATTTGGAGGTGGGACCTTTGGGAGGTGAATAGGACATGCAGTAGAGGATGAAGGAGATCATTACCCTTACAGAAGAGCCCTGAGAAGGACGCCTTTCCCCATTTACCACATGAGGACACAACAAGAAAGCAGCTGTCTATAACCCAGAGAGGGCTCTCCCCAAAACCTGACCACCCTGATCTTGGACTTTCCAGCCTCCAGAACTGTGAGAAATAAATTTCTGTTGTTTGAGCTACCCAATTTATTGCATTATTTTATGGCATTCAGAATGGCCTAAGATACAGGCCAAACCAAATAAAGACACAAATATAGATGACCTTCATGCTTCAATGTTCACTGCTGCTCCAGAGGTGGACCCAGAAAGTACCTTGGAGTAAATCGTCATTGTTCTATGAAGGTACTTCAAAAAGTTCTTGGAAAAATCAAATTAAAAATAATACAAATGTGTTCATGAACTTTTGGAAGTGCTCTTGTTTATAGGGTCATTTAGGTAGCCTCTTTATTATGCAGACAAAGTTGGCTACATCCACTTTGAGGGGATGAGTCTACTGACCTTAAGTTATCAGAACTGCCCCTCCACCTTGCTAATATAGGCCTCTGGAATGAGAAAAATCAAATTAGCATCAAGCTCTAGAAGCTTCCTGGGTGAAAATATTGTGGTTTCCAACTTCTACTCCCCAGAAATCAAAGTTGGAGAATCCCATCAGGGTGGACTGGGATGGGCTAGCTGAGTTCTGCCAACAAAGTCTTCTAAAGAGATCTTCAAAAAGTGGGGAGACGTCTGGGCTGGCATCACATTCAGCCGAGAGCTAGCTACCCTCCCATGGCATTGTGCTCTGTGGATGGGTCGCTGGTCTTGTGGTGGGAGCTCCAGGAACAGAAACATGGCAGCCTGGGCAGAGTGTAGTGCAAGGACAAGCTGCACTAGTGGACAAGCAGTGTCCTTCAAAGTGTGCAGCCTTCACCTTCAACTGCAACACCATCGGGGAGACGTCTGGGCTGGCATCACATTCAGCCGAGAGCTAGCTACCCTCCCATGGCATTGTGCTCTGTGGATGGGTCACTGGTCTTGTGGTGGGAGCTCCAGGAACAGAAACATGGCAGCCTGGGCAGAGTGTAGTGCAAGGACAAGCCGCACTAGTGGACAAGCAGTGTCCTTCAAAGTGTGCAGCCTTCACCTTCAACTGCAACACCA
>NW_007728650.1:178582-180907 GCF_000696425.1 Galeopterus variegatus | reverse complement strand
GCACTAGTGGACAAGCAGTGTCCTTCAAAGTGTGCAGCCTTCACCTTCAACTGCAACACCATTGGCCACCAGAAGTGACAGCCATGTGGGCTCATCATATGTTTTCCTTCTCTCCCAGCCTGGCATTTAGAGGTGGACTTTCAGACTGAGTAAACCCAGAGTACAGGGCTGTCTTTGCAGGTGTATGATGTGTCACAGAGGGCCCACATGCTTGGTTTAATGCTCTTCTTGAAATTCTTAGTTTTTGAACAAGGGGTCCTGCCTGTTCATTTTGCATGGAACCCCAACAGTTATGTAGCTAGCCCTACGTCTGATGTTCTTGAAATATTGCAGAGAGATGCTATTAAAAAGGGAGCCTTAAGAAGTAGGTACAGTCTATCCTCATTATTTGCAATAGTTGTTTTCTATAAAGTCACTGAGAACACTGAATTAGCAAACACTGAAGCATGGCTCCTGGAGGAAATACAGGGTTAGATTCCTGTAAGCTTCTGGTCACAACATTTTTGTTAACCACTCAGTACGTAACTTTGTTTTATGTGGTTTCTGTTTAAAGACACCTTATTTAATATGTACTATTGATTTATTAACATTAAAGTCACAGCCAATAGCACTAAAACTCATGCCTGGACAAAGCTTTTCTGACACATGTATTTTCTCCATAGGACACATCGCAGCATTCTTACACGAGGAACACTAGACAGTACTTCACATTGCTTGGGGGTGGTCTTAAACAGTAAAGTCATCAACAAAAAACACACAAATGTGAAAAACAGGACTCTAAATAGAGCATGAAAAAGACACTTGGTTACAGTATGACAGCTGAAACAAGGCAGAAAAGTGTCACTCTGTTCCACCTCAGCGGGGAACACGCACATCGGGTGACTCGAATTTCCCACCACTCTATACATGTCCACACCGGAGTATGAAAGCACCCTGAGTATTGATTTGGGGTTACAAATAAATGTTAACGAGTAGATGAATCCACAAATACACAGTCCACAAAGAAGAGGATCGATTGAGCCATCTTTCTTTTCGTATGCTATATGGGAAGCCAGATATTTGGTGGAAAAAATAGGACACCTGATCATGTTAGGACAGCAAACTGGTAACATAGGTCAAAGCATTTACAACACTAACCATAATAATAATAATAATGGTGCCAAATACTGATATAGCACTTACAATGTAGCTGAGCGCGTTACATATAGTCACTCACGGGAGCACCACTGACAGCCCAAAGGGGTGGTGGTACAAGGTCTGTAACTTACTCTCGGATGCTTCCACATAGACAATGAGATGCTAAGCATGTGCTAGCTAGCCCAAACTTTACCTCTAAGGCCAATTCATTGCTCTCATAAAAAAACCCACACTCAAGAGTGGTTAGCTAATGTCATATCAGAAGGGCAACACTCCTAAGGCAGCAGAAATAAAGTTTCTGTCATCTATGTTTCCATCAACACTCGAGGTTGAGCTAATTAGCATAATGAATGCCAGAAATGGACTCTTATTGGTGAAATTAATGGCTCGTTATATCATTGATTATATGATATAAATAAATTATAAATTATTATCATATAGTAAATGATATAATGAATGCTCCAGAAGGACTCTTGGCAGGCAGTACTAAGGTACACTGGCTGAAGCATTTTCAGGATGTCCTCCTCTCTTCAGCAAGGCCTATAATCTGCATCCTCAGAAATGGCACCCAAATCTCAATCCCTAAATGGCCCACTGTTGTAGGAGGATTTCTGGTTGCCTGATGCTAACTGTAGGAGTGCCTCGAGTCAACTTTGCATGAAAGGTGCTAGCCAGAACAGCTAAAAATGAGAGTTCTGAGAGCGCTGAGAGTGTCTCGCACTTACAGAGAAGGGGCACGCACTGTTTTCAGTTTGTTTGTGACTATTCGGTTAGCAAATGTCTGTAGGTGTGGTGGGATTTTATCTGAAGCCATTTTGTTATACAGTATATCCTGGCAGAGACATTATGGGAAAGTAGCTAACCTTCCCTCCCCTCCTGCTTCTTCAGTGGGTCCTGTCACCATCAGAGGAGAACACTTGGTTCCCACAGCTGGGTCCCACAGCTACTAGGAGGTAGAGCCAGCGTGTGCACCCAGGCAGTCTGGCTGCAGCATCCATGTTCTTAACCATATGCTATACTGACACTCCACATAAAACTCATATGCAACCTAAATCCATTGCCACTTAGATTAATTTGGCCTAAACATAATATGCAGAGCCTCAACAGTACACACTGGTAAAAAAGGTAAAAAAAAGTCTGGTATAATAATAGACAAACACAACAAATAAGCCTAAATTATCAAGAACT
>NW_007728650.1:175808-178066 GCF_000696425.1 Galeopterus variegatus | reverse complement strand
AAAAAAAAGTCTGGTATAATAATAGACAAACACAACAAATAAGCCTAAATTATCAAGAACTTTTAAAATGCACAAACTTCAGACTCACATATATCCCTGATCCTAACACAATTGTTTAAGGTGGTATGTCAACTTTCTAATTGTCACAGCATCTAAACAGACACATCAGTTGGAGAACATGATTGTAAAATTATTAAAATAGGAAAAATGACCTCCTTGGAATTGATGGATTATGGTGTTTTTGTCAGTGTCCTTTTGGCCATGGTAGCAAGCCCACACATTCCTGATTGAGTGCAAGCCCTGCTGACTCACGGCTCTCTGTGTAAAACCTGGCGCTCTTCACCAGGCTGAAATGAAATTCACAGATGATATCTACCTGCATGTGTACTTCTAAAAAATTAACATAAAACCCTAACTATAATCTATAGAATAAACAAAAGGACCAGAACTGAAAAGAAAATATTATTTTAATTTGTAAATATGGGACATGATGACACTAAAAGATATAATAACACAGTCACATGCTTGTACCTAGATGTATGATCACAACAAGTGGTACTCTTAAAATAGCAGATTGAGGGGCTGTATAGTATTGACAATCCAAATACAAGTGGATTCCAGGAGTCGGGTCATTTTCTAAGACGCTAGCTCTTCATAGTTGCATTATTGAAAAATTCAGCATATACTCAAACTGTAAAAACGAAAAGATTTTATTATATATTTTAAAAAGCGACTATGTGAGATGATAGATATGTTAATCTGCTTTACTATAGTAACTATTTTACTATAGATATGTATGTATTCATTTTCATCACAATACAGGAATAGGCTGAACAATTAAAATGAGACTGGAAAGGAAGAAAGAAAAAAACAGAAGAGAATAAACATCTGAAAGTCACAAAGTAGGGACTGTCATCAAAGGGCCCTGAAGAGAGGGTGAGGGATGAATGCTGTGAATGTAGTTAGCAGACAGAAACCAGAAACATACAAGAAAAAGAAGGTGCTAGAAAGGCATAAAAAGGGATCTAAGAGATGTGCATCAAGAGGGTCCAACATCAAAAAGTTGAGAAAAACACAGGATTCTAAGCGAAGTGGCACTTGACAGTGTCAGAATATTTGAGGGACTGAGAGACTGTGAAATCACCACATTTCATAAAGTGAGGTCGATAATCTTGAATGTAACTGGAACAGCTGCAGTGGGAAGCAAAATGAGGCAGCGTTGGAAAGTGCAGAAGAATAAGGACTTCACTAGGAAGAAAGGAGTGCAGAGCATAAAAGCCTCCTGGACAGGGTTAGCTACAAAAGATTCATGAAAAAGTAGGTGTTTGTTTAAAGAAGACAGCAGGGTACAGTGAAGCTTTCTTTCAAAATAAGAAAAGCAGCATGCATAGGAGTGGAGCCATCAGCAAAGGACAGAGCAGGTGTTGGGCAGGGTGTGGTCTCTATGGGAGCTCCTCTTGGGAGGGACAAGGGCTTGGCTTTTGAAGGCCTGACAACCTCTTCCTCCAAAATCCTGCAGAGTGAGTGGGTAAGGAAAGGCTAAAATGTAGCTCTTATCCATGCCCTTTTCTTATCCAATGTGGGTGTCCTCATCTCTATTTGTATATAGCTCTGATCCCATATAACTCCATTTCCATTCTGAAAAGCTCAGAGAAACAACCACAGACCAAGAGGGACTTGCACTGCGGTTCAGCAAGTATCCTGGGGTAGGAAGATGGCAGCTGGAGAGCAAAGGAAAAATGTCATTCTCCACAAAAAAATGGAAAGGCATTCCATGATCATGAATTGGAAGAATTAACATCATAAAAATATTCATATTACTCAAAGCAATCTACAGATTCAATGCAATCCCCATCAAAATACCAATGACATTCTTCACAGAAACAGAAAAAAAAACAATCCTAACATTCATGTGGAATTACAAAATACCCTGAATAACAAAAAGCAATGGTGAGCAAAAAATAAAATAAAATAAAGCTGGAGGCATTACATTACATGACTTCAAATTATACTACAAAGCTGTAGTAACCAAAACAGCATGGTACTGGCATAAAAACAGACACTCAGACCAATGGAACAGAATAGAGAACCCAGAAACAAACACACATATTTACAGCCTACTGATCTTTGATAAGAGTACCAAGAACATACGTTGGGTAAAAGATGACTTCTTCAATAAACGGTGCTAGGAAAACTAGACATCCATATGTAGAAAAATGAAACTAGACCCATACCTCTTGCCATATACCAAAATCAAC
>NW_007728650.1:173860-174348 GCF_000696425.1 Galeopterus variegatus | reverse complement strand
GCAAAAGAACTGAGTAGGCATTTCTCAAAGGAAAATATTCAAATGGCCAACACATGAAAAAATGCTCAACATCACTAACCATCAGGAAAATGCAAATCAAAACCACACTGAGATTTCATCTCACCCCACTTAGACTGGCCACTATCAAAAAGGCAGAGTAAAAATGCTGGCAAGGATGTAGAGAAAAGGGAACACTCCTGCACTGTTGGTGGGACTGTAAATTAGTGTAGCCATTATGGAAATAATATGGAAGCTCCACAAACAACTACAGATAGAACTGCCATATGATCCAGCAGTCCGACTGCTGGGTATATACCCCAAGGAATGGAAATCATCATATCAGAGGGTACCTGCACTCCCATGTTTATTGCAGCTCTACTTGCAATACCCGAGAGTTGTATACAATCTAATTGTCCGTCGACAGATGAGTGGATAAGGAAAATGTGGTATGTATACTAATGGAATACTACTCTGCCATAAAAAAAAAA
>NW_007728650.1:151564-172682 GCF_000696425.1 Galeopterus variegatus | reverse complement strand
AAAAAAAAAATGAAATTCTGTCATTTGCAGCAACATGAATGAACTTAGAGAAAATTACGTTAAGTGAAATTAGCCAGGAACAGAAAGAGAAATACCCCATGTCCTCATTCATAAGTAGGAGCTAAAAAAATAAATTAAAAAAAGATACAATATTACATTGAACTTTCAAAAGGAGAGAACAGATCTGAGGTTATCAGAAGTGGGAATGGGGGATGCAGAGGAGGATAGTGAGAAATTGGTAAAGGGCCACAAAAAATTATTATATTGTGCAATGTTGACTATACTAATTATCTTGATTTGAGCTTCACATACTGCTCACAGTATTGATATTCAACTGTACCCCACAGATATGTACAATTACATTTCAATAAAAAATAATAATATTAAAACTAAAAATTTTTTTTAAAGGGAAAGAAAATGGCAAATTGTCACTACCTCTTGAAGCTTTCACTTGGAAATTACACATGTCAATTTTACCCATATTTCATTGGCCAGAGCAAGTCATTTGATAGTGCTGAAGTTTAAGGAAGGGCAGGGAAATCTGATCCTGCCATGTTCCTGGAGAAGGGGAAATAAGATGTTTGTGAACATCCTCAGTGATGATGTTGGATGCTATGGGAACACGAAGAAAGAGCAACTAACTCTCCTCTGAGTAGAAAGGGTTGGAGATGGCTTTCCAGAGGAACAAATACAAAGAAAGAAGAGTTTACTAACCAGTCAAGGATGGAACAGCATTCCAGATAGAGTGAACAGCACACAAAAGGTTCATTTGCACAAGAAAATACCACATTTTAGTGAACAGCAGGAAACAGGAAAGGTTATATATGTCAGGCTGGAAATATAGTCAGGGACTGGGTATGATAAGGTACCACACGCAGTACTAAGTCTGTGCTTTAAAGACTAACAGTGTTTCCCAATGAAGACATTAGGGGTGGGGCAATTCTTTATATGTGGAACTGTCCCATGCAGTGCAGGACAGTTAACACCCTGGGCACCAGACCACTCAATACCCATAGCACCTGTGGTAATAATGACATTTCCAACTCCTATACCCATTCTACATACCCCCAGAGAAACATTATAGGTTAACCTGTTTTTCTTCTAAGACACATGAAGTATAATCAGATTTTGACAAAACTCAAGAAATACCAAGAAGAAATAAATCATTGCAATAAACAACGATTGGCACAAAATTTAAACCATACAACAGCAGCAGTTGGTGACTAGAATACAGAGACATTAGACTGTTGATTGTATGTAATTTATAGCACACCCCTCTAACTCCGCCCCTCAAAAAAGAATTGCTTTCTCTCATTTCAAGAAGAATGAAAGTGATTGAGCAAGTAAAGGATTAGGATAACTTTGAATCTGCTTTGCTTTACTTATTAATTTTTAAGTAGACAACACTTAAGTTTAGAACTTGAATCACATTTTCCAAACACAGCTCAAAATGTCTGTGACACACCACTGCTAATTGCTCACATAGAATTTAAATAGGGCTGTGACTTTATCAAATTTACATATTTAAAAGATCATTGTAGTAGCCTGGAGTAAAGCAAGACTCTTCAGACTTTTGCAGAAGTCCAAACAACCAATACTGACCACTGGGAAACAGAGTAGAGGGGATGGACTCAGGGGAAAGCACCAGCCATAGTAAGTAAACAGAGGACAAGAAGAGAGAACATTATGGAAGTATAAGGTAAAAAAGGGATTTACAACAGCTGACACCATGAGTAGGCTAGAACAGCATTCCCCAGATCCTGATCTGTAAAACCCTAGTCCTAAAAAATGTCTTACATAAAAAGGGTTCTCTAGTCAAGTAGTTTGAGAAGTATTTCATACTCTCCCCACTTAGAGATTTACTATACATGTGACTGTATTAATACTCTAAGCTTTTATATAGGAAAAAAACCAAATATAAACATTAACCCATGGCATACTGTGTAAGCATTTGGTCTCAGAACCCTTTATGTTTAAAAAGCCCATTAAGATCCTGCAGAACCAGTGTTCCACGGAATACACTTTGGGAAACAGTTTAAAATTTTATGTAGGGACACTCCTGCAACTCAATAACAAAAAGACAAATGGCCTAATTTTAAAATGGGCATAGGACTTAAAAATAGACATTCCTCCAAAAAATACATACAAATGGCCAATAAGCACATGAAAAGATGTTCAACATCACTAGTCATTAGGGAGGGACATACAAATCAAAACCACAGTGAGCTACCACTTAACATGCATTAGGAGAGCAATTATCAAAAACACAGGGAAAAAATAGCAAGTGTTGGAGAGGATGTGGAGAAATTGAGCATGTGTACACTGCTGGTAAGAATGTAAAATGGTGCAGCCACTGCAGAAAACTGTGTGGCATTTCCTCAAAAATGTTAAACACAGAATTAACGTATGATCCAGCAATTCCACTTCAGGGTATAGACCCAAAAGAATTGAAAGCAGGGACTCAGATATTTGTACACCAATATTCATAGTAACATTATTCACAACAGCCAAAAGGTAGAAACAACCCAAATGACCATCAACAGATGAATGGAGAAGAAGAATGTGGTTTTACGTAAGTGGAATATTATTCAGCCTTAAAAAGGAAGGAAATTCTGACACACGCTACACCGTGGATGAACCTTGAGGACATTATGCTACTTGAAATCAGCCAGTTACAAAAACATGAAGACTGTATGATTCCATTTATATGAGGTACATAGAGCAGTCAAATTCATAAAGATGGAAAATAGATTAGTGGTTGCCAGGGTCTGGGGAGAGGGGGAAACAAGGAGTAGTTGTTTAATGGGTACAGAGTTTCAGATTTGAGATTAAAAAGTTCTGAAGATTGGTTGCATTACAACATGAATATTGAACTTAATGAACTTAAAACTACTGAACTGTACTCTTAAAAATGGTTAAGATAGTAAATTTTATGTTATGGACATTTTAAATTAGAAATTTTTACAAATGGTTAAAATGGTAAATCTCATGTTCTCTCTATATTTTTATCACACAGAAAAATTGTTGTAACCCATACAGTATGAAAGGAGCAAAGCCATCTTCCAGGATTGGAGCTGGGATGAAAGGCATGCAGGAGACCAGGCCAGCTTGCTGAGGAGGTTTCATGAGTGACCATCACCAACAGACTTAAACCAGCTGGGCCACTGACAATTACTGTATTCCCTTTGGCAGATGGTTGTGGCCTGAGATGATTAAAAGGAAGAGAAGGCTATAGGTATCCTCCACAATGGCCTTGCCATCATGTGGTGTGTTGCAAGGACAACCACCCACCAGAGTCATATAACCTGCTGTTGTGGCTCAGTGAAGTCTCTGTCCTTGCATGACAGTTACATTCAAGAAAAATGCAACAATAGTCTACCAACTCCCCTTCTAGGTGTCTGAGATCGCATGACAGAATTCCCTGTTAGAGGCTGCACACAGGGATAGAAAGCACCATAGACCTGGACTGAACAAGAGGGAATGAGATCCTGAGCTTGCCATATTCGTTTATACCAGGTGTTAGCAAACTATGGCCTATGAGCCAAGTCCTGCCAGTTACCTGTCTTTGTAACTCAAGTTTTACCAGAACACAGCCACTCACGTATCATCTATGGCAACTTTTCATGCTATGATAACAAGACTTGAGTTGTCGCAAGATTGACGGTATGGCCCTAAAAGCCTAAAATATTTACTGCCTGGCCCTTTACAGAAAAAGTTTGCCCACCCCTGTTACATTCTTTTCGTGCAAGGCTGGAGTACCTACACAATATTTCTAACCAATCCATATCTCTCGAACATCACTCATTTCAGCAACGAAAAATATGTGCTGTTAGAAATAATTTACCTTTGGAGAAATGAGTAGAGTTCAAATTAGGTAGTTAGCTAGAAATATTTTTATGAGGACTCAGTCCTGATGTGAATGAGAAATAAGAATCAGCAGGTACATCTTTGTGTGGTTGTTAACACTTAGGTATCAAACCACACATTACTGTGTCTTCCCCCAACACACACTTAATGGGGGCACTGTTGCCCAGACAAACTAAAAGTTTGATCTTTCTGTTGGGATATCACTATGCTGGACCCAGAATGAGTTAATCACGCAAGTGGCTTTTTAGAGTGCCTAAGTACAGACAACAGAGACCTCACCCGGCCTACTGAACTATGTTGTATGACCAACCACTTCTGTGTCTGCCTAAACAGTATGTTTGATCTCCTTGTAACATGTTATTTCAGGTGAGGTTTAGACGAAGGGACATATAACAGCTACCTATGATCACTGAGGGCCCCTATATTTGTCAAAAGAACCACTGTCAGTCGATTGTGTCAGGCCAGGTCACAAGTCTAGGATTCTTTTCCTGGAAATTAGATGATCCCTGAAAACAACAGGACTGATGTGTTCATATGTTAGCAACAAGACACTGTACATGTTTTTACTGGGGACTTCTGGAGGTAAGGGTTTAACATAAAAGAGTGACTTTTCTGGTGAGACTCAGTCATGCAGTCTCAATCATGTAAAGAACTAATTAGGATCAGGGGATTTTTGAAACTCCTTAAATTGAAGCAGAGGCAAATATTGGACTACTTTTGAATTCTGGTTGATTTGTGTCTATCAGTCTATCAACCATTTTCCGTAGACCCAGCTGCATTTAATTTTCTATGGCAGTGTTCCTCAACCCAGCTCCTTAGGATATCCTGGGAAGAGTTTGAGGGTTTTATATGTTTTTTAAATACTATTTCCCTCTCAACTCTCCCACCTCCAAAATTTTCTATTTTTTGGTCTGGCATTAGGCAGGTAGTGTTCTTCAAAGATGCCCAGGTAACATGTAGCCAGGGTGAGAACCTTCATGTCATTCCACACTGTAGCTCACCACCACCTCTCATGTGCCCAGCACAAATCTCTCTATGAATTTTCTCTCTGAGCTTCCCAAGAGCCCTAGGAGAGTCCTCATCATGCTGTTGAGGAACTCAAGGCCTGGAAGGGTTATAAGTTGCCTACGTTGGCTTAGCAAATAAATTGTAAAGACAGGATTTGGAGAGACTTCTGATCAAGATGGAGGAATAGACAGTCCTCAGCATCACTCTCTCGCACAATCAACCAGTTTACAACTATTAAAAAGCAATGACTGCCAAGCTGGGGCCTCTAGAGCTCAGGGGAAGAGGAAGCGAGACATACGGAGTGCATGAAGGCAGGAGAAGCCACAATGATAGAAAGAAAGGACTGCTCTGACCATTTTGAGCCCTGACCACTTTAAGCCTCATCCTGGTGAGCACATAGAGCAAGAACTGGCAAAAGCCACTGCTGTGCCCTTTGTATGAAGTTGCTTGGAGTCTGCAGGGGAGAAGAGGGCCTTGGTGGCCCCCAGGCCAGCAAGACCACTGACAGAGTTCCCATGGACCCACACAGGAGTGAGTGGCCACAGACAACTGAAAAAAGGAGCCACTCAGAGTCTGGTGGGTCATCACAAAGGACTGGCACATGGTCCATCCCATGGGATGTGTTTGGAGCGTGGGGAGTGGGGAGACGGGCCCACCAGGGGAGTATTGGGACACAGCATAGACAGCTGATCTGCCCTCCAATCAGCACAGGCCCACTCAGTGGAGACTGGTCAGGAATACAGAACTGCAGGGGTGCAGTTTGCTGAAAAGACTCAGGCCCAGACCAGAGTTTCCACACAACCCAGGTGCACCAGACCTCAGAAGACCCAAACTGCTTTCAAGGTCAACAGTTAAAACCTGAGCTGCACAAAAAGCCTTCCCCAGAGAAACATCAGCAAAGCAGCAATTTAGCTCAACCACAGGGCTCAAGTGCTGGTTCCCACAGGAGGTTCCCTCATTTTAGAAGTAACCAAAGGACAACAAATTAGTTCCAGTGCAGAGTTTAAATGGTGGGAATAGAGAATAATCCAACACAGAACTGAAAGGAAAAACAAAATACCACGGATCAGAGACTAAGTTCTGATATTATCCAGTAAAGGTCTACCACCACCAAAGAACACCTATAAAACCTAGAAGAACCAGAAGCCCCCAGGCTCCCAAGCCAGGGTGGGGGGAGGGGGGAGGGACTCAGCTACGCACCCCCATGTCCACATCCAGCCCAGCTATGACCACCCAGCCGCCCCCTCCCCTTTCCTCCTCCCCCTCCAACTGCTCCACATCATAGAATGTAAAAAATAATAATAATAAATAATTTGTTTAAAAAAAAGACAGGATTTGAAATGGGTTTAATTACAAATCCAATGATTTCTCCCCTGAGAGTGCCACCTAGGAAAGAAAAGCTCCCCGTGGACCTGCGGACAGTTGGGTGATCCTGGGCTGGCATCTTAACTCTTGCTAGCATGGTAATATTCGTCTTCTACAGGGCCCAGTATTCTAGGAGCACCATGAATTTAGAGTCAGAAGGAATCCACATTGGTCAGCAGGGATAGAAGTCAAACAGGAATCCTTCCAAGAACCTCTCAGCCACCCTACAGCAGAAGGCAGTTCAGGTACCAAATGATTATGTAAATCTTATTCTTTATAACAATTAACTCTTAGTCCGTTTTCTATTGCTTATAACAAAATACCTGAAACTGGGTAATTATGAAGAAACAGAATTTATTTCTTATAGTTTTGGAGGATGGGAAGTCTAAGGTCCAAGGGGTGCATCTGGTGAGGGCCTTCTTGGTGGGGGCTCCCAGCAGAGTCCCGAGGCAGCACAGGGTCTCACATGTCAAGGGCTGAGCAACAGGACGCTCATGTGCTTCTTCCTTTCCTTACAAAGCTCCTGGGCCAGCCCGGTGGCGCACTCGGTAGAGTGCGGCACTTGGGAGCGTGGTGATGCTCCCGCCGAGGGTTTGGATCCCATGTAGAGACCGGTCCGCTCACTGGCTGAGTGCGGTGCGGGCGCAACACCGAGGGTTGTGATCCTGTTGCCGGTCACGTAAAAAAGACAAAAAAGGAAAAAAAAAAAAAAAAGAAAAAAAAAAAAAAAAGAAAAAAAAAAAAAAAAGAAAAAAAAAAAAAAAAGAAAAAAAAAAAAAAAAGAAAAAAAAAAAAAAAAGAAAAAAAAAAAAAAAAGAAAAAAAAAAAAAAAAGAAAAAAAAAAAAAAAAGAAAAAAAAAAAAAAAAGAAAAAAAAAAAAAAAAGAAAAAAAAAAAAAAAAGCTCCTAGTGCCACTCCTGTGATAACCCATTTGTCCATGAATTCATGGACTAATTCATGAGGGCATAGTCTTCATGATCCAATTGCCACTTAAAGGCCCCACCTTTCAAATACCATATTCGGAATTAAGCTCCAACATGAGCTTGAAGGGACATTCAAACCACAGCATCAACATTTGCTACTTAATGTTAACATATGACCAAGATCAAGTGCTTATACTCCGTGTACCTTACATCTAATCACTCTGTCATAAAGATGTAATAGATTCATTTTTTCATGCTAAACTATTAAAATGGAGGAATCAGGTAGACAGACAATCTCTTGAAAATTGCTATGAATGAAAGTAAATCCCAGCTCCCCTAGGAATTCCGTCTTTGCTTAGCTACTACAGGAACGAACCAGCTGATATTACATTCATAGTCCTTATTACAGGTCTTTTATTAAAGGTCCTGGTTCATAGAGCTGCCTGTATGTTCTTGTTTCTTATAATCAAGGTGGAGATATAAAAAGCAAAGTGAAAAATGTACCTTGTGAATTTGCCATTTTATTGGTTTTAAGTACTCTCTACATTGCTTCATTTTAATTTATAATTTCAGTCTTTATTTTTATAAAAGCCCATTATTTCAACATTTTAGTTTGTATTAAAATAGTTCAGGCACATGATTTTTTAAAAAGTCACAGTACAGAAGGGCATACAATAAAATGGATACTTTTGTGTCACATCTCTTTTACCCTAAGGAACGGCCACTTTAAACCGTTTTATTTTTAATTCTTCTGGTGATTACCACCATATAATTCACTATTTTTTCTTCATTCTCTCTATATAGGACTCTTTTCTCATCTTACCACATAGAAAGAAATCCACACATTAAAATAGAATATGAATTTAAACTTTTTAAGAATACCATTTCTGGTACATGGGTAAATTTTTCTTATGTCCCTAAAATTAAGGGCACAAAGGAAAGTAACTTTTGCTATCATCTCTTTTGATTTTTAAAGTAAAATATTTAAAAGGCAGTGTTTAGGCACTCAAAATGTAATATTGTCCTGTGTTCCCTGTGGCAGAGTAACTAAATGTCCAATATCTATTATCTCCTCTTTCATTTAATAATTTTAGCTCAGCATATGGCCACCTGCTCCAAAACTGCATTTCCCAGCCTCCCTTCCAGTTTTGTATAGTCACATGACTTTCTCACCAATAGGATGTAAAGGAAAATTGTGTATGCCAATTCAAGCCATATATTTAAAAGATATTTTTAAAATCATTAATGACGTAATGATTAAGGGTGAGATCTTAAGCCTATATGGCTGGTGTTCTTATAAGAAAAGGAACAGACACAAGAGATCTCTCTACATACAAGGACAGAGGAAAGGCCATATGAGAATACAGTGAAAAGGTGGCTTGTCTGCAAGCCAGGAAAAGAGCCCTCACCAGAAACCAAATTCCTGGCACCTTGATCATGAACTTCCAATCTCCAGAACAGTGAGAAAATAAATGTGTGTTGTTTATTCCACCCAGTCTGTGGTATTTTGTAACAGCAGCCCTCGGAGGCTAATACGAGGGTACTTTTAAATGTTCATGGAAAAAAAGAATTGAAAGATAATAGGAATCTTTCCATGAAATGTTTGAAGACCCCTCATACATCCGTCAATCAAAGATTGGTTACATAAATTACATCATATTCATATAACTAGAGTACTATGGAGCCTAAAGAAACAGGTGGTAGATTCATTCACATGCAGTGCCGTGGAAAGATGTCCCAACTGTCCCGTGCGATAAAAACAAGTTGTTGATACATACATAGCATAATTCCATGAAAAGCAAAGTGCTATAGTGGTTCACACAGACTTTTCAAGTCTGGACGGAATGGATACAAGGAGGAAAAAAAGTGATAATGGGAAGAAAGATACTGGGAGGGATTTCATTTCTTAAGTCACATATAACTGTAATTCTTACATTTTAAGACAAAGCAGGGTTTTTACAGTTAGTTAATTTATATATATATATATTTATATACTTAAATATATAAATATATATATTTAAAAAGGAAAGAAAAACAAAGTCATGTTGACTGAGAACTTCCCAAACTTCAGAGGTCATTAAAGCCCCCTGAGTTTGCCCATAAATCAGGACTTTTGTGGGTCTACGAATTATTTTATTCCTAGAGCCTGAGTTTTATCCAAGTGAGCCTCCTGCAAGGTAGAAACCTGCCCTTTTTTCTCCCAGTATCTAATTATAAAAAGTTTCATACATCCATAAAAGTTGAATTTTACAGTGAACGTCTATGAGTAGATGACTGCTACACAGATTCTATGATCAATATTTTACTATTTTGCTTTATCACATGTCTATTCATTCTTCTATTCATCCATCAATGGACCTCACCTTTTTTTATGTATTTCAAAGTAGGTTGCAGACATGAGTACACTTTCTCCTCAATATTTCCATATGCATAGCACGCAACCTACTTTTAAGAAGATAAAATAATGAAAAAGGAAACTTTCACACATCAGAAGACCACACACTTAATGTTAGACAATCAAAGGGAGGGGTCTGGAAAGAAAAGGGGGGGGAACTTCAAAAGGGCTATTTAATTAGACTTTGTTTGCCACTTTGGTCCAGCCTTCACCAAGAAGAAGCAGTAAAGCACCACACCTTCAAGGCCAAAAACCAAAGTGTTTGCCATTAGTCAAAACTGCAGTTGGAAAAAAAAAAAATCAAAGGGAACATGAAGATCTGTACATATGTGTTGCTGTGAGCATTTTCCAAGAGGAGTTGCTGTCTCCAGCTGGGAGGTTCCGCCCACGTTGGCTGTAGGCCTGTAGCTTCTGGGAAGATAACGCCAGCCCAACATCCTTTCAAGTCCTTCATAGTGTCTGTTGCTGTTTTCTTACAAATATTTGCATGTTGATATCATTGCATGTTCTCAATTTTTTCAAGCGCTATTTTAACTACAGAAACACCTAACCCCAAATAACCCAAGAAGACTTTCATGTAACATATAATGTATCAACAACTTTTCTACCCTGACCTGAGAGATTTATTTATACATTTTCAAGGTAGCCCCAGATCTTTTAATTTCTAATTGGCAGGTAACCTAATAGGATTAACAAGCCACACAAACCACCTTCCCTTTGACAGACAGGCCAGCCTGGTTTGTGGGGAAACAAAGCAAAGCATTCTTTGTCCTAAACCCGAGGCAGAATTTGCTCCTGCTGTGATGAGTGTGCCCAGCACAGCACTGCTCATGATGGTACTTGGGAACACAGCTGCTCAAACTACTTGCTGTAACAGTACTATCCCAAGGTCCCCACCAGAATTGGAATGGCAGAATGCCTCGTCCCCACTCAGGAGTTTGACAAGTATGTGGAACTCCACAGAGATTTTGCTTCCAAAGGAGTAAATGCCTCCTTACTCATAATGCAAACACATAAAATTCCAAATTTTAACATTGCTAAAAAGAAAAGTAAATCTGGAGTAAAGTACTGTGTACCAAAATACAAACACCATTAGAACATCTGCCACAAAGATTAGAAAATCATTACATTTAACTATTTCACTACCTGGTCAGGATGCTCTTCCCACCCACCCCACCCCCAGCTACAAACTCCTGAGTGCAATAATGCATGATTTGTAAGTGCCTGGATGGCGTGCTTGGTTGAGAAAATGAGAATCAAACGGAAAAAAGCAGCTTATATGTCTTTTTAAACGTATCAGTTCTAACTTACATTCTCATTTTTTTTTCCTGTTTAAAATTCAAGAATAAATGAAAAGCCAAATCCACTAAGATATTAAATGGCCTTCATGGAGAGGAATAAATGCTGTTACATTTATCTGTTGAGAACATCAACGGAAAACTAATTTAAGAAATAGAAGACTAATTAATAAGAGCAGAAATGACTACTTAGCTTCCTTTGATCTTTGAAATTATTAAATAGTAAAATAACCAGTCCATTTTATTAGGCCCAATAAAACAGAGAAGGCAAAGGAAGGGGATCAAATAAAGTACTGACCTTAAAAGGCAGGGCAAGGTCTCTACAGCAGGAACTCCAACCCACTTGGGTTTCTAAAGAGAACTCAGGGCCCTCTGTGTGGTTTACTGACTTTGGAGCAGCCCATTTCCAGGTTTCCACCTCCATAGCAGAGATGGAAATCACGTGCTCTGAGAATCCCAGCTGCCTACCATACATCAGTCACGCTTTGGAAGGAGTGCACGGAAAACACTGGCCTAAGAACCGTGAGCAAATCTGCCCTCAAATTCCTTATGATGTAGCTAGAAAGATTAAATAAACTCACATCTAAACCAAAGCAGCGTACTTGGAAAACAGGAATGCTGGACAGAGAGAAGCACTTAGAAAAGAAGGTTCAGGAAGTTTTAGATCTCTAGGGAAGAGGGAGCAAGTCTCTGGACTCTCAGAAGGCTGAGAAGTTTAAGTCCAGGTCAAGCTTAGTCAGATATCCAAGGAGCAAGCAACTGACATCTGGATATCACAGACAACGCCCCCAGCTTACTGAGAATCAGTTTACACATACTTACATTAACGAGACTGAACAATATAATTATAGCATCCAAATCTCCAGAGTTGTATCCCCACAGAGCATATTATTTGAATATCATAAAATTGCATTGTAAACAGAAAGGCCTGCATGCAATTTCTATAAATTCTGCAATGGTGCAGTTATATCTTGATCATTTGTTTGTTTCCAGGGCTTAGCAAAATTTCTGGTACTTGGGAGGTGTCAAATTAAAAAGGTCATATGAATTGTCATTAAGATGGTAAAAGGAAACTTCCTATAATTGAAATTTTAAACCCACACAAAAGAACAATTATATATATTTAACTAGGTATACTTGTAGGATTATTTGATTTTATTTCTAAAAAGAAAGTAAAAACTGCAAAGAGATATTTTACCAAACTGGATTTTCTTTGCACAGGAACCTGACCTAGAGAAGGCATCTGTATACTTCAGGTTAAGTATCCTTTATCCAAAATGCTAGGGATGAGAAGTGTTTTGGATTTGGGTTTTTTTCATATTCTAAAATATTTTAAGAATACAGACCAGTTGAGCATCCTAATCTGAAAATCTGAAATCTGAAATGTTCCAATGAGCATTTCCTTTGAGCACTACAGTGGTTTGAATTATGTCCCCCCAAAACTCACTGAAGCTTGAATTGTGTCCCCCAAGTTTTATGTATTAGAAACTTAGCCCCCACTGTGACTGTTAAGAGGGTGGGAAATCGTATTATGGTAACTGAAAGGTGAAGCCTTAAAGAGGTGATTGTATTGTAGGACTGTGCAGTAGTGAATGGATTAAAAATGGTGGCCAGGGGCTTGGTTCCGAGGGCTTTAAAAGAAGAGGAGATTCTTTTTCTCTCTCTGCTTACATCTTACAATGTCACACTCCTGGGTCACTGTTGCCACCACCACGTGGACTTTGGAATTCCCAGCCTCACAAACTGTAAGCAATAAATTTCATTCTCTTATAAATCATCCAGTTCCATGTATTTTGTTATAAGCAATAGAAATGGACTAATACAAGTATCATGTGGGTTCTCAAAGTTTTGGATTTTGGAGCATTTCAAATTTTGAATTTTTGGATGAGGCATTGTTAACCCATACAAATCCCTTAGAGAATTAGCTCTGTGGAGTTTCAATAACTCAAAATACCAAAAAGAGAAGCAGCAGGTACCAGGCACTATATTATTATCCCCATTTTACAGACAGGGAGACTGAAATTTAAGAAGCTTAAAGAGCTTGTCCAAAGACTCATGACGACTAAGACCCAACCTGCTTCCAAGCCCATACTTGTAACACTGACACCAGATTACTTTACCCAAAACCTTGTCACAAACACACGCTCGCCTATATCACAAACCACAGCATGTACTCCAATAATGGCCTTAAAGAGGCCTTTTCTAAGAATAATTCTCCTATCTCTGTATTAAGATTCCATTCAGCTGAGAGTGATATCAAATCCAAAATAATAGTGGTTTGATGAACATAAATGAAGTCCAGAGGTGGCAGTGCAGGGTTAGTAGGACAACTTCAGAAAAGTACTCAGGACTCTTCTGTCTTGCTGCTCTGCCATCCTCAAAGCACAAGGTGGCTGCTGAGCTCCAATCCTCACACCCATAGTCCATCAGCAGGAAGTACAAAAACAATAAGATGACAGTTAATTCAGGAATCACACATTTACATCCATCATAGGACCAAGCTTAGCTGAAAGGGAGACTGGCAAGTGTAGCCTTTATTCTGGGTGGCCATGTGTCCAGCTAAAAAATGGAGATTCCATTGCTAAGGGACAGAGATACTAGAGTAATATCTAGCAGTCTCTCACAGGCCTATGATTAACTTACATCATCAGTGTATGTAAGGACAATGTGGTTGCAAAGCTTGGCACCATCCATCAACAAAACTGAAGCAAATATACATAATCATCAACTGTTCTTAACAGTTTTCTGCCGGTTAGAGCAAAAATTTCTTTCTAAATAACATTTAAAGTTGAGTTTAGGTACCTTTATATTTGGAGCAATGCCCATTAAATTATGTAAGAAGCATTTGTTTGCCCACAGCGTGCACATCCATCCAAGCATGTACTGAGTGCTCAAGATGCACCAGGCACTTGCCTGGCTCTGGGAACTGCTGGGAACCACTGCCTTATGACCAAGGCCTGCACCTCCCTGAGCTTCAGCCACACCCACATTACACAACAATAATGTGACAAAGGAGAGTCCAGGGGCCAGATGCATTCCTCTGGAGCGGTCTGAGAGGGGTTCCCAAGGCCAGGTATTCATGCTGAGCCCTGATTGATGAAGGGGCTTCACTAGGCCTGGGCTCACCAACCAAGTTCATCAGGAAAGCCTCCTTAAATTGGGTTTCCATGCAATCAAATATACACACTTTTTTTCCCTCCACCAACAGTCTTCACATTTGTAAGAACTTCCAAGTCCATTCCCCTCAAACAGGCTTCTGAGAAAACACATGTCACCTCCATTCCACAGGCCAAGGAGACCACGCAGAGGAGTTCCGAAATCAGATGCAAGCGCACAGGCAAGGAAGCACATCTGGCATAGGACACCGGCTGTGACTGCCACCCCCATGAACTTAATACTGGGAGAAAGGAAAGCATTTGCATAAAGCCACTGAGACAGAGAAATGATATCAGAACTGACAGCTTCACAGTAGGTGGTTTGATTCATAGGCTGCTCAGTGACATAAATTTAAAAGCCCAGGCCCTCAAGCGACATTTTAGCTTGGGCTCCTTTCCCCTTAATTACAAAATAAACTAAAGCAAAGACAGTCTCTGCTCTCCCGAGGCTCCCCCTGAAATGCAGGGAGCCGGCTGTTTCCAATTCAATACTATCTATTCCCACTGCACCAGATCAATAGGTCCTTTGGCTCGTAATGTAATTGGCTGCCTTCCTCCATCACAGATTTAGAGGGGTGGGGACAGAGCTGGGTCTCCCTCCCAGGAATCTCAGGCTTCCTTCATCTACAAAAAGAATAAAACCAGGATACTCAGCCAGGACAGCCAGCAGCATGTGACAGGCCTTAAGGAGGGAATCCTAGTTGGAGACCAATCTGCTGGCTGAACAGAGCTACTCAAAGTATGGTCCCCAAACTGTCAGCGTCAGTGTCAAATGCAAGCCTGTTAGAAATGCAAAGTCTCAGGCCCACCCCAGACCTACTAAGTTGGAATCTGCATTTTAACAAAATTCCCCAGGGGATTCACAAGCACCATGAAGTATGAGGAATATTGGGCTGGAAGAATGACCAAACAAAAAGTACAAGCAGGAACAAGTTCTGTACTTAGGAAATGGCTGTTGATCTGGTTTGGAAGGAGCCCTTGATGAAAATGATCAGAAAGCTAAGTTTCAAACTAGCCTCCATTCACTGGCTTAACACAGTAAAACAAGACCAGACACGTGTGCAGGCCATTATGACATGTTTGTGTGAGTGCTGTGATTATCGCTTCGGGGAACATGTTAAAATTCAGATGCCATGGCCCTGCCCACAGTCACTGTGATTCAATGATCTGCACCAAGATCCAGAAACCTGCATGTTTTAACCATCTCACCAGGTGATTCTCATGCACATGGCCCAAAACACAGTATAATAAACACCATGCAGTTTAACGATTACACTATGAAATCAAAGGAAAATGATGTTTATGTCGGAAGTGCTGCTCCCAATCAGCTGGAAGATACATCAGGACTATCAGGATGAAACTGGGTAAGAAGTAAACCTGTCTACTCCTGAATACATTACACACACGCACAGATATATTGTGTGCAAAGTTGTATAACAAGACGCAGGGAATGTGGGACTCCCAGGTGATGTTTTTAAGTGGCTTATTTGGAATAGACCTGTTCCTAATGAGAACAAGAGGGGTGTCTGAACCACAGCTGGTACAGTTAATCGGTGGGAAAGTTTTGGACTCTGTGGTTCATGGGGTGGGATTTTGTTTAGTCTAAGACAGATGACAACACTTGTTCTGTTGTAAATTCAGCCTGAAGGTGAGTAGTCAAATTTACATTAACTCTTAGTGGTCCAGGTGGGACAGGTTCTTGTAGATGCTGGTAAAAACTACTTCAGTTTAGAGTTGGGCAAGACTTCAGAAAGCCTCTGGTCTATGCCAGCTCCTAGTCCACAGACCACCTGCTTCAGAATCACCTCGGCAACTTGTTAATAATTCACTTCCCTCAACCCCCGTGCCAGACGACTTTGTGTGATCTGGGATTATACGGAGTGTCTAGTATGAAGGAAAGAGCAAAACTTCTGAGAGCAGGACCCTGGAATTCAGTTTTTCAGAAGCCCCCATGTGGTTCTGGTAATCATTAGGTTTGAGAACGATAAAAATTTCATCTTCTAGGTGAGAAAAACAAAGTGAAATGTCCACAGTCCACAGTCCTGATCCCCTATCCAGTGCCCACTGGGGATGCTGTTAGCCACCCAGAAAAACACCTCTGCCCCTGGGGCCAGCCTTGGGAACCGGAAAAGTGGAAGCACCAGTTTGAGGGGAGACTTTGTGCCAATTATGAGCCAATCCCCCTCCTTGTTTTTATTCTTACAACCTCTCCACTGAGTCTTCAGTGGATACTTAAAATGCAGCATGTTACACCATCCAGTGTCTCTGGCCTTGCCCCAGAGCATGGCTCCAAACCAGAAGAGTCAGCTTGAAGGAGCTGATATTCGTGACCACCCCACATCTGTTTGGGGTTATACACAGTGTTCAGTATGAGGGGGGAAAGAGCAATGAAATTGACACAGGCATGATCGCATTGGCTTCCTAAATTCTGCCCTAGAGAGGAATGCGACATGTATTTTAAAACTTGCAAAATCATGTATTTAGTATGCTACCATTTGTTAAAATAAAAAAAGATAAATACGAGTATAATACATGTGTGTACATGAGGGTACCTCAAAAAGTTTGTGGTAAAATTGAATTAAAAAATAATACAAATACTTCCAGGAACTTTTTGAAGACTCATCATATATCTGCTATCATTTGCATAAAATGTCTCCTAAGTTACACAACAAACTGGAAGCCTGAGATGAGAGAGGGCTTATCACTCTATAGTCTTTTATACTTCTAAAGTTTGGAAGCACGGGATTGTATTGCCTACCTGAATCCTTAAATTTACTTTTACTCCTGTTTTCAAGAAAGGACATATTAAATGTTGTATAGTTTGCAGTTGATCTACAGCAAAAGCTTACCTTGAATCTGCCCATTTGCAGTCCAATGGGACCCTCTGACTCTGCAGGGCCCACCCAACACTCCTGCTTGTCCCCTTTGCTGGGACCAAAGAGCTGGGTTGGTTTACTTTGTGTCGTCTTCCCATGAGGCATGAGAGCTAAACACCTCTATCCCAAGCACATTCCAACCCCTATTCACCATTCACCAGCTTAAAGGCACAGGATTTCATTTCCCTAAATAATTTCAAAATTATGACCAAGTAAGTAATCTTCATATACAAGGAGAGGGGTTGATTGGAACACAGTGGCCCGCACACCTGTCACCACTCACATCCAGACACTAGCCAGCAGCCACCAAGCAATCCCCAAAACCTTCAGCTCACAGGCTGGGAGAACTCTCAACGTCCCACAAAGAGGCCTTGCAGGGGAACTGAAGAAAACCCCCAGATGTTTCTCTACTTAATGCCTCCTCCAGGTGAAACTGCTTACCCACCTCTGTTTACAAAGAGAGAGAGAGAGAGAAAATAGCAGGAGTTAACATAAGACTGTAGAATCTAGCCATTTTCAGAAAGAAAAAAAAATTAAATAAATAAGTACCGTTCTGAGCAGATTCTCAAAAGGCTTCCTGACTCCCAAAGGTTTACGCATCCTTGCTTTGGAGCATGTTTCTCCATAGGTGGTCCTCTGGCCTCCCATATTAGAACTACCTGAAGCACTTTTTTAAAAATGCACATATTTATGCCCTGCCCGACCTCCTATGTCAGAATATCTGGAGATAGTGTCTAGCAATCTACCTGTAAAAGAAGCGATTCTCCTGCTCACTAACACGAGAGTCACTGATACAAGAAGCATTCAGAGGCCACAGCATGAAACCACAGTGAGTAGTTTATATTCCCTTTTGAAAGTGCATGGGGGTGAGGGTGGGGAATGAACTAAAAATTTCCCAAGAGAGGAAAAATGTGCTATTTGTTTGAACTTTCTTCTGAATCACTTTTCCCTTAAATATCAGTGTGTGAGAGTCACGTTTATATAACGCCACAATTGTGATAGCTTTTTAAATGCCACATTCAAAGATTTGAGTGTATAACGTTTAAACCCTACTTCAAAACTCATGCCTGACTTATATTTAAAGACTAAAAGAAAGTCTGACTTGTTTATTGATCGTTCACTTAATTACCGAGTGTAATAGTTTGCATTCTCAATATATGATTTATTAATGATGTAAACCTAATAGTAACTCATGCTCGACCTGATACAATGAAAGATTGCCTAGTACTAGGAACTCCAAACATGTTGCACAGTTTTTACAGCCTTCTGCGCTTTAATTCCATCCTGTCTCTTGATTGAAAACCTCTTCGTCTGATTCAGAGGGTTTTCCCCCAAGTTTTCTTATTATGAGTCAAGATCCATCTACGTAAAACTCCTTTTATGTTAGTATTTTAATTGAACACTAAAAAATAATAGTTCGTGGAATACAAGATTTAGTGTAGCACATAAAAAAATAAAATGACAATAATAAAAAATATCTCACTCACATAAATTAAGGCAAAGCCCTAAAAATTCAACCCTATGAATGTCATATATTCTGCAGTTGATTTTCCATTTTCACCCCTAAAATGCAATAAATTATAAAGTATTAGCATGCAGCAGTACAACTTGGGTAACAATCAGACACATAATTCTCCCCTAAAACGTCGAGGGCATTTCTTATCATATTTGTCTTTCCAAATCTTTATTAACTCCACCAAAGGAGCTTATTGAAAGACCTACCTTCATTTTGACCTCAGGGGCTTTCAGCCAGTAAAAACAAAACAAATTAGAATTCTGATATTCACATACATACAGGGGAAAATCAATAGTTTTAATTTTCACATCGAAGCCCACAATTTTCTACTGACAGCCTCAGCAGGTTTTAATGGACACAAACAATTTACTTTTACTGTTTTAATTGTTTTTAGTCAATCACTTTTTATTGCCCCTCTACATCTGACTAAACAAATTAATCGAGCTATACTCATAAATGATGACTTGGTAAAACGGCCGGTTATGTATATTTTACCATTTGAGTCTCAATTGCAGGCGGCATTAAGAAATAGCTGCCCAAAAGGTAGCCTTGGTCATTAAAGCAGAAACAGGAAGAAGTCAGGAGGAAAATGACAGAGCAGTGGCCCTCTAAGGGTGAGGGCATCCGAGGGCAGCTCTGGCAGTTCCCTTTCTTCTATCTGAATGCAAAGCGGCTATCAAGTTGCTCCCCGGGGAGAAGTGGCAGGGTCATGGGTTTCAGGGGTGGCAAAGGCCTCGCGAGGCTGAAGGCGGGTGAGGGCTGTTTGTGTCGAGTTAATTAGGAGACTCCTTTACAGCCGATGCCAGCCTGAAGTCAGATGTGTAGACTGTTGTGTACACAGCCCACTTTCTTTGGAATCAGATAAACTCTCTCCACTTTCCAAAGGCCTATGATATCCTGGAGCTACAAGCTCTTGCCTGTAAACAGATCATTTTGGTCCACTTTATGCCTAGCAAGCAAGCACTAGGAAACCCCCCTGTCACTGAAAAAGCTTCAACACAACAGAACTTTTCCAAGCTTATAAACAATATTCCTAAGAGTTGATCTGTAAGAGCCTTGCCAAAGATAAATAACTATGCCACTAATACAATGTTACATTTTAACTCCTAGGTCAGCTTTGATCATCTGATCCAGCCCTGGGCTTGATTTGAGTCATTAGTGAAAGTTAATCCATTCCATCTGTCATCATCATTTACAGGATGGAGTTTTCCAGAACTGCCACCAAAGTGCTTTCTAACTTTGAAAAGTCACAGCTTCTTGGTATCTCACTAGAGAACGGCTGTATCACAGTGGATTTGACTTTTGCAATCTCAATTATATGCACTATTCAAAAAAATAAGGGGGATGAAAAAGGAAATAATTCAAACAATGCCCTCCATCCAGTTGATGAGCATATGTCTTAGAGAGAACATGAGATTGGAAATAGGATTTGGCTGCTCCCACAGTCACTCTAACTTCTGGACCAGCTCTTAACCAATATTTGGTTCTCAACTGAAAAAATCTCAATGAGTTCTAACATGGAAGAACTTAACTGTGTTGGACTCACTGAAAGACCCTTGGTTTCTAGAATTGGTACCTTCCTGAGAGACTTTCAAGGACTATGGATGGCCCTCATTGTGCTCCTAACTCTGGGCACCTATTGGCATCTCAATCAGAAAGTTCAGCTGTGCCGTGCATTGAATGCATCCCCCAAAAGTTCATTTGATGGAACCTTAATCCACATTGTAACAGTGTTAAGAGGGTGGGAAATCCTACTATGGTAATTGGAAGATGGGGCCTTAAAGAGGTGATTAGATTGTGAGGACTGTACCTCAACAATGAATTAATTCATTGATGGTTTAATGGGTGATCATGGGTATGGTTATGATGGCTTTATGAGGAGAGCAAGTGAGAAGCTTAGTTCTCTCTTGCTCAGCCACTTGCCATGTGATACCCTGCATTACTGTAGAGAGTCACCACCAAGAATAAGGCTCACACCAGAAGTGTTCCCTGGACTTTGGACTTTCCAGCCTCTTAAACCATAAGAAATTAATTCTACTTCTTTATAAATTACCAGTTTCAGGTATTCTGTTATAAGCAACAGAAATGGACTAATACGGTTAGCACCAAACTAAAATTCAGGAAGATTCTTCTCTAGCTTGATTTATTTACATGTTCTAGCAGTCAAACCCTTGAAATCTCTGACTTGACCTAAAGGGCAGATAATAATTACTTTTAATTGTGATAAATCACTCTGGAGTAGGCAAATATTTGATTCTCAATTAATTTTGCCAGCACTCCCAGCAGTGACAGTGCAGCTGCTCCAGGAGTCCTTCCACTGCCCCATTAGGACTGAGTGCAGACCTGATTGGAGGGACAGTTGGCTGACAGTGACTTACAGGGGACAGGCTATGCTCTGAGAGAGAGTATGTGGTAAAAGCAAAAATTATGAGGAAATTAATATGCAGCTCTGAATTGTCATTCAGATATAGCAGATAAATCAGAGGCCATACTCTGATGTGGCAAAACTGCTAAAGATAAAATTCTGGCTACAAGATCAGCGTATATTCCTAGTGCCAAATGTCATTGGAAGTAAAGCCCACTAAAGTAGGCTGGAATCTACACTCTAAACCTAAACAGGGCGACTTCCTGCTGAAATTAAGAAGATTTTTTTTTTTTTTTTGTCTTTTGTCTTTTTTCCGTGTCCGGCAACGGATCGCAACCCTCAGTGTTGCC
>NW_007728650.1:135839-150564 GCF_000696425.1 Galeopterus variegatus | reverse complement strand
GAGCCACGCAGAGGCGGGTGAGTCATTGCAAGGGACCAGCTCATGGCCCATCCCACGGAAAACGTTTGGAGTATATGGGGTGGGGGAGACAGGCCCACCAGAGGAACATTGGGGCATAGCATGGACAGCCAATCTGCCCTTCAATCAGCACAGCACCACTCAGTGAAGACTGGTCAGGAATACAGAACTGCAGGGGTGCAGTTTGCTGAAAAGACTCAGGCCCAGACCAGAGTTTCCACACAACCCAGGTGCACCAGACCTCAGAAGACCCAAACTGCTTTCAAGGTCAACAGTTAAAACCTGAGCTGCACAAAAAGCCTTCCCCAGAGAAACATCAGCAAAGCAGCAATTTAGCTCAACCACAGGGCTCAAGTGCTGGTTCCCACAGGAGGTTCCCTCATTTTAGAAGTAACCAAAGGACAACAAATTAGTTCCAGTGCAGAGTTTAAATGGTGGGAATAGAGAATAATCCAACACAGAACTGAAAGGAAAAACAAAATACCACGGATCAGAGACTAAGTTCTGATATTATCCAGTAAAGGTCTACCACCACCAAAGAACACCTATAAAACCTAGAAGAACCAGAAGCCCCCAGGCTCCCAAGCCAGGGTGGGGGGAGGGGGGAGGGACTCAGCTACGCACCCCCATGTCCACATCCAGCCCAGCTATGACCACCCAGCCGCCCCCTCCCCTTTCCTCCTCCCCCTCCAACTGCTCCACATCATAGAATGTAAAAAATAATAATAATAAATAATTTGTTTAAAAAAAAGACAGGATTTGAAATGGGTTTAATTACAAATCCAATGATTTCTCCCCTGAGAGTGCCACCTAGGAAAGAAAAGCTCCCCGTGGACCTGCGGACAGTTGGGTGATCCTGGGCTGGCATCTTAACTCTTGCTAGCATGGTAATATTCGTCTTCTACAGGGCCCAGTATTCTAGGAGCACCATGAATTTAGAGTCAGAAGGAATCCACATTGGTCAGCAGGGATAGAAGTCAAACAGGAATCCTTCCAAGAACCTCTCAGCCACCCTACAGCAGAAGGCAGTTCAGGTACCAAATGATTATGTAAATCTTATTCTTTATAACAATTAACTCTTAGTCCGTTTTCTATTGCTTATAACAAAATACCTGAAACTGGGTAATTATGAAGAAACAGAATTTATTTCTTATAGTTTTGGAGGATGGGAAGTCTAAGGTCCAAGGGGTGCATCTGGTGAGGGCCTTCTTGGTGGGGGCTCCCAGCAGAGTCCCGAGGCAGCACAGGGTCTCACATGTCAAGGGCTGAGCAACAGGACGCTCATGTGCTTCTTCCTTTCCTTACAAAGCTCCTGGGCCAGCCCGGTGGCGCACTCGGTAGAGTGCGGCACTTGGGAGCGTGGTGATGCTCCCGCCGAGGGTTTGGATCCCATGTAGAGACCGGTCCGCTCACTGGCTGAGTGCGGTGCGGGCGCAACACCGAGGGTTGTGATCCTGTTGCCGGTCACGTAAAAAAGACAAAAAAGGAAAAAAAAAAAAAAAAAAGCTCCTAGTGCCACTCCTGTGATAACCCATTTGTCCATGAATTCATGGACTAATTCATGAGGGCATAGTCTTCATGATCCAATTGCCACTTAAAGGCCCCACCTTTCAAATACCATATTCGGAATTAAGCTCCAACATGAGCTTGAAGGGACATTCAAACCACAGCATCAACATTTGCTACTTAATGTTAACATATGACCAAGATCAAGTGCTTATACTCCGTGTACCTTACATCTAATCACTCTGTCATAAAGATGTAATAGATTCATTTTTTCATGCTAAACTATTAAAATGGAGGAATCAGGTAGACAGACAATCTCTTGAAAATTGCTATGAATGAAAGTAAATCCCAGCTCCCCTAGGAATTCCGTCTTTGCTTAGCTACTACAGGAACGAACCAGCTGATATTACATTCATAGTCCTTATTACAGGTCTTTTATTAAAGGTCCTGGTTCATAGAGCTGCCTGTATGTTCTTGTTTCTTATAATCAAGGTGGAGATATAAAAAGCAAAGTGAAAAATGTACCTTGTGAATTTGCCATTTTATTGGTTTTAAGTACTCTCTACATTGCTTCATTTTAATTTATAATTTCAGTCTTTATTTTTATAAAAGCCCATTATTTCAACATTTTAGTTTGTATTAAAATAGTTCAGGCACATGATTTTTTAAAAAGTCACAGTACAGAAGGGCATACAATAAAATGGATACTTTTGTGTCACATCTCTTTTACCCTAAGGAACGGCCACTTTAAACCGTTTTATTTTTAATTCTTCTGGTGATTACCACCATATAATTCACTATTTTTTCTTCATTCTCTCTATATAGGACTCTTTTCTCATCTTACCACATAGAAAGAAATCCACACATTAAAATAGAATATGAATTTAAACTTTTTAAGAATACCATTTCTGGTACATGGGTAAATTTTTCTTATGTCCCTAAAATTAAGGGCACAAAGGAAAGTAACTTTTGCTATCATCTCTTTTGAAGAAATCCACACATTAAAATAGAATATGAATTTAAACTTTTTAAGAATACCATTTCTGGTATATGGGTAAATTTTTCTTATGCCCCTAAAATTAAGGGCACAAAGGAAAGTAACTTTTGCTATCATCTCTTTTGATTTTTAAAGTAAAATATTTAAAAGGCAGTGTTTAGGCACTCAAAATGTAATATTGTCCTGTGTTCCCTGTGGCAGAGTAACTAAATGTCCAATATCTATTATCTCCTCTTTCATTTAATAATTTTAGCTCAGCATATGGCCACCTGCTCCAAAACTGCATTTCCCAGCCTCCCTTCCAGTTTTGTATAGTCACATGACTTTCTCACCAATAGGATGTAAAGGAAAATTGTGTATGCCAATTCAAGCCATATATTTAAAAGATATTTTTAAAATCATTAATGACGTAATGATTAAGGGTGAGATCTTAAGCCTATATGGCTGGTGTTCTTATAAGAAAAGGAACAGACACAAGAGATCTCTCTACATACAAGGACAGAGGAAAGGCCATATGAGAATACAGTGAAAAGGTGGCTTGTCTGCAAGCCAGGAAAAGAGCCCTCACCAGAAACCAAATTCCTGGCACCTTGATCATGAACTTCCAATCTCCAGAACAGTGAGAAAATAAATGTGTGTTGTTTATTCCACCCAGTCTGTGGTATTTTGTAACAGCAGCCCTCGGAGGCTAATACGAGGGTACTTTTAAATGTTCATGGAAAAAAAGAATTGAAAGATAATAGGAATCTTTCCATGAAATGTTTGAAGACCCCTCATACATCCGTCAATCAAAGATTGGTTACATAAATTACATCATATTCATATAACTAGAGTACTATGGAGCCTAAAGAAACAGGTGGTAGATTCATTCACATGCAGTGCCGTGGAAAGATGTCCCAACTGTCCCGTGCGATAAAAACAAGTTGTTGATACATACATAGCATAATTCCATGAAAAGCAAAGTGCTATAGTGGTTCACACAGACTTTTCAAGTCTGGACGGAATGGATACAAGGAGGAAAAAAAGTGATAATGGGAAGAAAGATACTGGGAGGGATTTCATTTCTTAAGTCACATATAACTGTAATTCTTACATTTTAAGACAAAGCAGGGTTTTTACAGTTAGTTAATTTATATATATATAT
Source organism: Galeopterus variegatus (assembly GCF_000696425.1). Taxonomy (NCBI): domain Eukaryota; kingdom Metazoa; phylum Chordata; class Mammalia; order Dermoptera; family Cynocephalidae; genus Galeopterus; species Galeopterus variegatus. The sequence goes on along the minus strand of NW_007728650.1, from coordinate 146,899 downwards.
ATTTATATACTTAAATATATAAATATATATATTTAAAAAGGAAAGAAAAACAAAGTCATGTTGACTGAGAACTTCCCAAACTTCAGAGGTCATTAAAGCCCCCTGAGTTTGCCCATAAATCAGGACTTTTGTGGGTCTACGAATTATTTTATTCCTAGAGCCTGAGTTTTATCCAAGTGAGCCTCCTGCAAGGTAGAAACCTGCCCTTTTTTCTCCCAGTATCTAATTATAAAAAGTTTCATACATCCATAAAAGTTGAATTTTACAGTGAACGTCTATGAGTAGATGACTGCTACACAGATTCTATGATCAATATTTTACTATTTTGCTTTATCACATGTCTATTCATTCTTCTATTCATCCATCAATGGACCTCACCTTTTTTTATGTATTTCAAAGTAGGTTGCAGACATGAGTACACTTTCTCCTCAATATTTCCATATGCATAGCACGCAACCTACTTTTAAGAAGATAAAATAATGAAAAAGGAAACTTTCACACATCAGAAGACCACACACTTAATGTTAGACAATCAAAGGGAGGGGTCTGGAAAGAAAAGGGGGGGGAACTTCAAAAGGGCTATTTAATTAGACTTTGTTTGCCACTTTGGTCCAGCCTTCACCAAGAAGAAGCAGTAAAGCACCACACCTTCAAGGCCAAAAACCAAAGTGTTTGCCATTAGTCAAAACTGCAGTTGGAAAAAAAAAAAATCAAAGGGAACATGAAGATCTGTACATATGTGTTGCTGTGAGCATTTTCCAAGAGGAGTTGCTGTCTCCAGCTGGGAGGTTCCGCCCACGTTGGCTGTAGGCCTGTAGCTTCTGGGAAGATAACGCCAGCCCAACATCCTTTCAAGTCCTTCATAGTGTCTGTTGCTGTTTTCTTACAAATATTTGCATGTTGATATCATTGCATGTTCTCAATTTTTTCAAGCGCTATTTTAACTACAGAAACACCTAACCCCAAATAACCCAAGAAGACTTTCATGTAACATATAATGTATCAACAACTTTTCTACCCTGACCTGAGAGATTTATTTATACATTTTCAAGGTAGCCCCAGATCTTTTAATTTCTAATTGGCAGGTAACCTAATAGGATTAACAAGCCACACAAACCACCTTCCCTTTGACAGACAGGCCAGCCTGGTTTGTGGGGAAACAAAGCAAAGCATTCTTTGTCCTAAACCCGAGGCAGAATTTGCTCCTGCTGTGATGAGTGTGCCCAGCACAGCACTGCTCATGATGGTACTTGGGAACACAGCTGCTCAAACTACTTGCTGTAACAGTACTATCCCAAGGTCCCCACCAGAATTGGAATGGCAGAATGCCTCGTCCCCACTCAGGAGTTTGACAAGTATGTGGAACTCCACAGAGATTTTGCTTCCAAAGGAGTAAATGCCTCCTTACTCATAATGCAAACACATAAAATTCCAAATTTTAACATTGCTAAAAAGAAAAGTAAATCTGGAGTAAAGTACTGTGTACCAAAATACAAACACCATTAGAACATCTGCCACAAAGATTAGAAAATCATTACATTTAACTATTTCACTACCTGGTCAGGATGCTCTTCCCACCCACCCCACCCCCAGCTACAAACTCCTGAGTGCAATAATGCATGATTTGTAAGTGCCTGGATGGCGTGCTTGGTTGAGAAAATGAGAATCAAACGGAAAAAAGCAGCTTATATGTCTTTTTAAACGTATCAGTTCTAACTTACATTCTCATTTTTTTTTCCTGTTTAAAATTCAAGAATAAATGAAAAGCCAAATCCACTAAGATATTAAATGGCCTTCATGGAGAGGAATAAATGCTGTTACATTTATCTGTTGAGAACATCAACGGAAAACTAATTTAAGAAATAGAAGACTAATTAATAAGAGCAGAAATGACTACTTAGCTTCCTTTGATCTTTGAAATTATTAAATAGTAAAATAACCAGTCCATTTTATTAGGCCCAATAAAACAGAGAAGGCAAAGGAAGGGGATCAAATAAAGTACTGACCTTAAAAGGCAGGGCAAGGTCTCTACAGCAGGAACTCCAACCCACTTGGGTTTCTAAAGAGAACTCAGGGCCCTCTGTGTGGTTTACTGACTTTGGAGCAGCCCATTTCCAGGTTTCCACCTCCATAGCAGAGATGGAAATCACGTGCTCTGAGAATCCCAGCTGCCTACCATACATCAGTCACGCTTTGGAAGGAGTGCACGGAAAACACTGGCCTAAGAACCGTGAGCAAATCTGCCCTCAAATTCGTTATGATGTAGCTAGAAAGATTAAATAAACTCACATCTAAACCAAAGCAGCGTACTTGGAAAACAGGAATGCTGGACAGAGAGAAGCACTTAGAAAAGAAGGTTCAGGAAGTTTTAGATCTCTAGGGAAGAGGGAGCAAGTCTCTGGACTCTCAGAAGGCTGAGAAGTTTAAGTCCAGGTCAAGCTTAGTCAGATATCCAAGGAGCAAGCAACTGACATCTGGATATCACAGACAACGCCCCCAGCTTACTGAGAATCAGTTTACACATACTTACATTAACGAGACTGAACAATATAATTATAGCATCCAAATCTCCAGAGTTGTATCCCCACAGAGCATATTATTTGAATATCATAAAATTGCATTGTAAACAGAAAGGCCTGCATGCAATTTCTATAAATTCTGCAATGGTGCAGTTATATCTTGATCATTTGTTTGTTTCCAGGGCTTAGCAAAATTTCTGGTACTTGGGAGGTGTCAAATTAAAAAGGTCATATGAATTGTCATTAAGATGGTAAAAGGAAACTTCCTATAATTGAAATTTTAAACCCACACAAAAGAACAATTATATATATTTAACTAGGTATACTTGTAGGATTATTTGATTTTATTTCTAAAAAGAAAGTAAAAACTGCAAAGAGATATTTTACCAAACTGGATTTTCTTTGCACAGGAACCTGACCTAGAGAAGGCATCTGTATACTTCAGGTTAAGTATCCTTTATCCAAAATGCTAGGGATGAGAAGTGTTTTGGATTTGGGTTTTTTTCATATTCTAAAATATTTTAAGAATACAGACCAGTTGAGCATCCTAATCTGAAAATCTGAAATCTGAAATGTTCCAATGAGCATTTCCTTTGAGCACTACAGTGGTTTGAATTATGTCCCCCCAAAACTCACTGAAGCTTGAATTGTGTCCCCCAAGTTTTATGTATTAGAAACTTAGCCCCCACTGTGACTGTTAAGAGGGTGGGAAATCGTATTATGGTAACTGAAAGGTGAAGCCTTAAAGAGGTGATTGTATTGTAGGACTGTGCAGTAGTGAATGGATTAAAAATGGTGGCCAGGGGCTTGGTTCCGAGGGCTTTAAAAGAAGAGGAGATTCTTTTTCTCTCTCTGCTTACATCTTACAATGTCACACTCCTGGGTCACTGTTGCCACCACCACGTGGACTTTGGAATTCCCAGCCTCACAAACTGTAAGCAATAAATTTCATTCTCTTATAAATCATCCAGTTCCATGTATTTTGTTATAAGCAATAGAAATGGACTAATACAAGTATCATGTGGGTTCTCAGTGCTCAAGATGCACCAGGCACTTGCCTGGCTCTGGGAACTGCTGGGAACCACTGCCTTATGACCAAGGCCTGCACCTCCCTGAGCTTCAGCCACACCCACATTACACAACAATAATGTGACAAAGGAGAGTCCAGGGGCCAGATGCATTCCTCTGGAGCGGTCTGAGAGGGGTTCCCAAGGCCAGGTATTCATGCTGAGCCCTGATTGATGAAGGGGCTTCACTAGGCCTGGGCTCACCAACCAAGTTCATCAGGAAAGCCTCCTTAAATTGGGTTTCCATGCAATCAAATATACACACTTTTTTTCCCTCCACCAACAGTCTTCACATTTGTAAGAACTTCCAAGTCCATTCCCCTCAAACAGGCCTCTGAGAAAACACATGTCACCTCCATTCCACAGGCCAAGGAGACCACGCAGAGGAGTTCCGAAATCAGATGCAAGCGCACAGGCAAGGAAGCACATCTGGCATAGGACACCGGCTGTGACTGCCACCCCCATGAACTTAATACTGGGAGAAAGGAAAGCATTTGCATAAAGCCACTGAGACAGAGAAATGATATCAGAACTGACAGCTTCACAGTAGGTGGTTTGATTCATAGGCTGCTCAGTGACATAAATTTAAAAGCCCAGGCCCTCAAGCGACATTTTAGCTTGGGCTCCTTTCCCCTTAATTACAAAATAAACTAAAGCAAAGACAGTCTCTGCTCTCCCGAGGCTCCCCCTGAAATGCAGGGAGCCGGCTGTTTCCAATTCAATACTATCTATTCCCACTGCACCAGATCAATAGGTCCTTTGGCTCGTAATGTAATTGGCTGCCTTCCTCCATCACAGATTTAGAGGGGTGGGGACAGAGCTGGGTCTCCCTCCCAGGAATCTCAGGCTTCCTTCATCTACAAAAAGAATAAAACCAGGATACTCAGCCAGGACAGCCAGCAGCATGTGACAGGCCTTAAGGAGGGAATCCTAGTTGGAGACCAATCTGCTGGCTGAACAGAGCTACTCAAAGTATGGTCCCCAAACTGTCAGCGTCAGTGTCAAATGCAAGCCTGTTAGAAATGCAAAGTCTCAGGCCCACCCCAGACCTACTAAGTTGGAATCTGCATTTTAACAAAATTCCCCAGGGGATTCACAAGCACCATGAAGTATGAGGAATATTGGGCTGGAAGAATGACCAAACAAAAAGTACAAGCAGGAACAAGTTCTGTACTTAGGAAATGGCTGTTGATCTGGTTTGGAAGGAGCCCTTGATGAAAATGATCAGAAAGCTAAGTTTCAAACTAGCCTCCATTCACTGGCTTAACACAGTAAAACAAGACCAGACACGTGTGCAGGCCATTATGACATGTTTGTGTGAGTGCTGTGATTATCGCTTCGGGGAACATGTTAAAATTCAGATGCCATGGCCCTGCCCACAGTCACTGTGATTCAATGATCTGCACCAAGATCCAGAAACCTGCATGTTTTAACCATCTCACCAGGTGATTCTCATGCACATGGCCCAAAACACAGTATAATAAACACCATGCAGTTTAACGATTACACTATGAAATCAAAGGAAAATGATGTTTATGTCGGAAGTGCTGCTCCCAATCAGCTGGAAGATACATCAGGACTATCAGGATGAAACTGGGTAAGAAGTAAACCTGTCTACTCCTGAATACATTACACACACGCACAGATATATTGTGTGCAAAGTTGTATAACAAGACGCAGGGAATGTGGGACTCCCAGGTGATGTTTTTAAGTGGCTTATTTGGAATAGACCTGTTCCTAATGAGAACAAGAGGGGTGTCTGAACCACAGCTGGTACAGTTAATCGGTGGGAAAGTTTTGGGCTCTGTGGTTCATGGGGTGGGATTTTGTTTAGTCTAAGACAGATGACAACACTTGTTCTGTTGTAAACTCAGCCTGAAGGTGAGTAGTCAAATTTACATTAACTCTTAGTGGTCCGTTTGGGACAGGTTCTTGTAGATGCTGGTAAAAACTACTTCAGTTTAGAGTTGGGCAAGGCTTCAGAAAGCCTCTCGGCTATGCCAGCTCCTAGTCCACAGACCACCTGCTTCAGAATCACCTCGGCAACTTGTTAATAATTCACTTCCCTCAACCCCCGTGCCAGACGACTTTGTGTGATCTGGGATTATACGGAGTGTCTAGTATGAAGGAAAGAGCAAAACTTCTGAGAGCAGGACCCTGGAATTCAGTTTTTCAGAAGCCCCCATGTGGTTCTGGTAATCATTAGGTTTGAGAACGATAAAAATTTCATCTTCTAGGTGAGAAAAACAAAGTGAAATGTCCACAGTCCACAGTCCTGATCCCCTATCCAGTGCCCACTGGGGATGCTGTTAGCCACCCAGAAAAACACCTCTGCCCCTGGGGCCAGCCTTGGGAACCGGAAAAGTGGAAGCACCAGTTTGAGGGGAGACTTTGTGCCAATTATGAGCCAATCCCCCTCCTTGTTTTTATTCTTACAACCTCTCCACTGAGTCTTCAGTGGATACTTAAAATGCAGCATGTTACACCATCCAGTGTCTCTGGCCTTGCCCCAGAGCATGGCTCCAAACCAGAAGAGTCAGCTTGAAGGAGCTGATATTCGTGACCACCCCACATCTGTTTGGGGTTATACACAGTGTTCAGTATGAGGGGGGAAAGAGCAATGAAATTGACACAGGCATGATCGCATTGGCTTCCTAAATTCTGCCCTAGAGAGGAATGCGACATGTATTTTAAAACTTGCAAAATCATGTATTTAGTATGCTACCATTTGTTAAAATAAAAAAAGATAAATACGAGTATAATACATGTGTGTACATGAGGGTACCTCAAAAAGTTTGTGGTAAAATTGAATTAAAAAATAATACAAATACTTCCAGGAACTTTTTGAAGACTCATCATATATCTGCTATCATTTGCATAAAATGTCTCCTAAGTTACACAACAAACTGGAAGCCTGAGATGAGAGAGGGCTTATCACTCTATAGTCTTTTATACTTCTAAAGTTTGGAAGCACGGGATTGTATTGCCTACCTGAATCCTTAAATTTACTTTTACTCCTGTTTTCAAGAAAGGACATATTAAATGTTGTATAGTTTGCAGTTGATCTACAGCAAAAGCTTACCTTGAATCTGCCCATTTGCAGTCCAATGGGACCCTCTGACTCTGCAGGGCCCACCCAACACTCCTGCTTGTCCCCTTTGCTGGGACCAAAGAGCTGGGTTGGTTTACTTTGTGTCGTCTTCCCATGAGGCATGAGAGCTAAACACCTCTATCCCAAGCACATCCCAACCCCTATTCACCATTCACCAGCTTAAAGGCACAGGATTTCGGGTTTACTTTGTGTCGTCTTCCCATGAGGCATGAGAGCTAAACACCTCTATCCCAAGCACATTCCAACCCCTATTCACCATTCACCAGCTTAAAGGCACAGGATTTCGTTTCCCTAAATAATTTCAAAATTATGACCAAGTAAGTAATCTTCATATACAAGGAGAGGGGTTGATTGGAACACAGTGGCCCGCACACCTGTCACCACTCACATCCAGACACTAGCCAGCAGCCACCAAGCAATCCCCAAAACCTTCAGCTCACAGGCTGGGAGAACTCTCAACGTCCCACAAAGAGGCCTTGCAGGGGAACTGAAGAAAACCCCCAGATGTTTCTCTACTTAATGCCTCCTCCAGGTGAAACTGCTTACCCACCTCTGTTTACAAAGAGAGAGAGAGAGAGAAAATAGCAGGAGTTAACATAAGACTGTAGAATCTAGCCATTTTCAGAAAGAAAAAAAAATTAAATAAATAAGTACCGTTCTGAGCAGATTCTCAAAAGGCTTCCTGACTCCCAAAGGTTTACGCATCCTTGCTTTGGAGCATGTTTCTCCATAGGTGGTCCTCTGGCCTCCCATATTAGAACTACCTGAAGCACTTTTTTAAAAATGCACATATTTATGCCCTGCCCGACCTCCTATGTCAGAATATCTGGAGATAGTGTCTAGCAATCTACCTGTAAAAGAAGCGATTCTCCTGCTCACTAACACGAGAGTCACTGATACAAGAAGCATTCAGAGGCCACAGCATGAAACCACAGTGAGTAGTTTATATTCCCTTTTGAAAGTGCATGGGGGTGAGGGTGGGGAATGAACTAAAAATTTCCCAAGAGAGGAAAAATGTGCTATTTGTTTGAACTTTCTTCTGAATCACTTTTCCCTTAAATATCAGTGTGTGAGAGTCACGTTTATATAACGCCACAATTGTGATAGCTTTTTAAATGCCACATTCAAAGATTTGAGTGTATAACGTTTAAACCCTACTTCAAAACTCATGCCTGACTTATATTTAAAGACTAAAAGAAAGTCTGACTTGTTTATTGATCGTTCACTTAATTACCGAGTGTAATAGTTTGCATTCTCAATATATGATTTATTAATGATGTAAACCTAATAGTAACTCATGCTCGACCTGATACAATGAAAGATTGCCTAGTACTAGGAACTCCAAACATGTTGCACAGTTTTTACAGCCTTCTGCGCTTTAATTCCATCCTGTCTCTTGATTGAAAACCTCTTCGTCTGATTCAGAGGGTTTTCCCCCAAGTTTTCTTATTATGAGTCAAGATCCATCTACGTAAAACTCCTTTTATGTTAGTATTTTAATTGAACACTAAAAAATAATAGTTCGTGGAATACAAGATTTAGTGTAGCACATAAAAAAATAAAATGACAATAATAAAAAATATCTCACTCACATAAATTAAGGCAAAGCCCTAAAAATTCAACCCTATGAATGTCATATATTCTGCAGTTGATTTTCCATTTTCACCCCTAAAATGCAATAAATTATAAAGTATTAGCATGCAGCAGTACAACTTGGGTAACAATCAGACACATAATTCTCCCCTAAAACGTCGAGGGCATTTCTTATCATATTTGTCTTTCCAAATCTTTATTAACTCCACCAAAGGAGCTTATTGAAAGACCTACCTTCATTTTGACCTCAGGGGCTTTCAGCCAGTAAAAACAAAACAAATTAGAATTCTGATATTCACATACATACAGGGGAAAATCAATAGTTTTAATTTTCACATCGAAGCCCACAATTTTCTACTGACAGCCTCAGCAGGTTTTAATGGACACAAACAATTTACTTTTACTGTTTTAATTGTTTTTAGTCAATCACTTTTTATTGCCCCTCTACATCTGACTAAACAAATTAATCGAGCTATACTCATAAATGATGACTTGGTAAAACGGCCGGTTATGTATATTTTACCATTTGAGTCTCAATTGCAGGCGGCATTAAGAAATAGCTGCCCAAAAGGTAGCCTTGGTCATTAAAGCAGAAACAGGAAGAAGTCAGGAGGAAAATGACAGAGCAGTGGCCCTCTAAGGGTGAGGGCATCCGAGGGCAGCTCTGGCAGTTCCCTTTCTTCTATCTGAATGCAAAGCGGCTATCAAGTTGCTCCCCGGGGAGAAGTGGCAGGGTCATGGGTTTCAGGGGTGGCAAAGGCCTCGCGAGGCTGAAGGCGGGTGAGGGCTGTTTGTGTCGAGTTAATTAGGAGACTCCTTTACAGCCGATGCCAGCCTGAAGTCAGATGTGTAGACTGTTGTGTACACAGCCCACTTTCTTTGGAATCAGATAAACTCTCTCCACTTTCCAAAGGCCTATGATATCCTGGAGCTACAAGCTCTTGCCTGTAAACAGATCATTTTGGTCCACTTTATGCCTAGCAAGCAAGCACTAGGAAACCCCCCTGTCACTGAAAAAGCTTCAACACAACAGAACTTTTCCAAGCTTATAAACAATATTCCTAAGAGTTGATCTGTAAGAGCCTTGCCAAAGATAAATAACTATGCCACTAATACAATGTTACATTTTAACTCCTAGGTCAGCTTTGATCATCTGATCCAGCCCTGGGCTTGATTTGAGTCATTAGTGAAAGTTAATCCATTCCATCTGTCATCATCATTTACAGGATGGAGTTTTCCAGAACTGCCACCAAAGTGCTTTCTAACTTTGAAAAGTCACAGCTTCTTGGTATCTCACTAGAGAACGGCTGTATCACAGTGGATTTGACTTTTGCAATCTCAATTATATGCACTATTCAAAAAAATAAGGGGGATGAAAAAGGAAATAATTCAAACAATGCCCTCCATCCAGTTGATGAGCATATGTCTTAGAGAGAACATGAGATTGGAAATAGGATTTGGCTGCTCCCACAGTCACTCTAACTTCTGGACCAGCTCTTAACCAATATTTGGTTCTCAACTGAAAAAATCTCAATGAGTTCTAACATGGAAGAACTTAACTGTGTTGGACTCACTGAAAGACCCTTGGTTTCTAGAATTGGTACCTTCCTGAGAGACTTTCAAGGACTATGGATGGCCCTCATTGTGCTCCTAACTCTGGGCACCTATTGGCATCTCAATCAGAAAGTTCAGCTGTGCCGTGCATTGAATGCATCCCCCAAAAGTTCATTTGATGGAACCTTAATCCACATTGTAACAGTGTTAAGAGGGTGGGAAATCCTACTATGGTAATTGGAAGATGGGGCCTTAAAGAGGTGATTAGATTGTGAGGACTGTACCTCAACAATGAATTAATTCATTGATGGTTTAATGGGTGATCATGGGTATGGTTATGATGGCTTTATGAGGAGAGCAAGTGAGAAGCTTAGTTCTCTCTTGCTCAGCCACTTGCCATGTGATACCCTGCATTACTGTAGAGAGTCACCACCAAGAATAAGGCTCACACCAGAAGTGTTCCCTGGACTTTGGACTTTCCAGCCTCTTAAACCATAAGAAATTAATTCTACTTCTTTATAAATTACCAGTTTCAGGTATTCTGTTATAAGCAACAGAAATGGACTAATACGGTTAGCACCAAACTAAAATTCAGGAAGATTCTTCTCTAGCTTGATTTATTTACATGTTCTAGCAGTCAAACCCTTGAAATCTCTGACTTGACCTAAAGGGCAGATAATAATTACTTTTAATTGTGATAAATCACTCTGGAGTAGGCAAATATTTGATTCTCAATTAATTTTGCCAGCACTCCCAGCAGTGACAGTGCAGCTGCTCCAGGAGTCCTTCCACTGCCCCATTAGGACTGAGTGCAGACCTGATTGGAGGGACAGTTGGCTGACAGTGACTTACAGGGGACAGGCTATGCTCTGAGAGAGAGTATGTGGTAAAAGCAAAAATTATGAGGAAATTAATATGCAGCTCTGAATTGTCATTCAGATATAGCAGATAAATCAGAGGCCATACTCTGATGTGGCAAAACTGCTAAAGATAAAATTCTGGCTACAAGATCAGCGTATATTCCTAGTGCCAAATGTCATTGGAAGTAAAGCCCACTAAAGTAGGCTGGAATCTACACTCTAAACCTAAACAGGGCGACTTCCTGCTGAAATTAAGAAGATTTTTTTTTTTTTTTTTGTCTTTTGTTTTTTTTCCCTCTCCGGCAACGGAACCCAACCCCCCGGTTTGCCCCCCCACCGGACCGGGGGCCCCGCC
>NW_007728650.1:132327-135270 GCF_000696425.1 Galeopterus variegatus | reverse complement strand
GTGGGATCCGAACCCTCGGACGGGAGCGCCGCCGCACTTCCCAAGCGGCGCACTATCCAGTGCGCCACTGGGCCGGCCCAAGAAGATTTAAATAAGATTGAGGACTAGGGAAATCTCAACTTGAATGAGAAAAGAAAATCAAATGACAACAATAATGAGATGTATCAGATGCTGAAACTGTCTGACAGGGATTTTTAAAGCAGCTGTCATAAAATTGCATCAATAAGTAATTACAAATTACTAGTTTTATACATTAAAATATATAAAACTTCAGCAAATAAACTGTATTTTAAAAAATGAATGAAGGGGCTGGCCCGGTGGCGCACTGCTACAGTGTGCCGCTTGGGAGCACAGCGGCGCTCCCGCCGAGGGTTTGGATCCCACATACAGACCAGTTCCCGCTCACTGGCTGAGCGAGGTGCGGACACAGCACCGAGGGTTGCGATCCTGTTGCCGGTCCCAGTCCTGGTCCGGTACGGGCGCGACACTGAGGGTTGCGATCCGTTGCCAGACACGAAAAAAGACAAAAAGGAAAAAAAAAAAGGAATGAAAATTATACAACTGAAAATTAAACTGAATAGTTACTGAAATAAAAATTCAATGGATGGGCTCAAAAATAGAGTGAAAATGACAAAATATACTCATAGAATCAGCAAACTTGAGGACAGATCAATAAAATTGGCTCAATTTGAACAAATAAAGTTGACTGAAAATAATAAACAGGCCCTAAGGGACCCATGGATCAATAACACTTATATCTTTGGAGTTCCTGAAAGAGAGGAAAAAGAACATGGAGCTGGAAAAGTATTTGAATAAATAACAGCTGAAAACTTTCTAAATTTGAGAAAAGAAATAAGCCCACAGATTCAAGAACCTGTGTAAATCCCAAATAGGATAAATCCAAAGAAATCCATGCTAAGACACATTATAATTAAGCTCCTGCAAACTAAAGACAAAGAAAAATCGTAAAAGCAACCAGAGAGAAACAATGCATTACTTATAAGAGAATATCAAGTTAAATGACAGATTTCTCATCTGAAAACATGGAGACTAGAAAGAAGAGGTAAAACATTTTTCAAGTGCTGAAAGAAAATAACTGGTTAGTCATGAATTCTGGATCTGGTAAAACTATTGTTTAAAAATGAAGAGGAAATGAAGAAATTTCCAGATGAAAGAAACCTATAGGAATTTGTCACTAGCAGACCTACCCTTAAAGAATGGCTAAAGAAATCTCTTCAAACAGAATGAAGATGATAACAAAAGAAGAATTAGAGCTTCATATAGACTGTATGTGTCACCCCCAAATTCATATGTTGAAATCCTAACCCCCAATGTGATAGTATTTGGATGTGGGGGCCTTTGAGAGGTGACAATATCATGAGGGAAGAGCCCCAGAGAGTTCCCCCACCCATTCAACCATGTGATAACACAGAGAAAAGACAGCCATCTATGGACCAGGAAGTGGACCCTCACCAGACACTGAATCTGCCAGCACCTTGATCTTGGACTTATCAGCCTCCAGAACTGTGAGAAATAAACTTTTGTTGTTTATAAACCACCCAACTTACAGTAGTTTGTTAAAGTAGCCCAAAGAAACTAACACAAAAATACAATGGAGTAGATAAAAATAATAATTAAAATAATAGACTATCTTTATCCTCCTGAGTTTTTTAAATCATATCTTATGGGTGCCTAATGTACATAGAGGAAATACTTGGGACAATTATATTCAAAAAGTAGGGAGGGTAAAGGGACCTAAATAGAAGTAAAGTTTCAATCTTTCATTCAATGTGATACAACATTGATACAAGTAGGCTGTGATAAATTATGTACAGATATCGTAATATCTAGGGCAACCACTAAATATATATATAAACTATACAAAAATAATACAAACAAAATAAATACAAATATGCTTAAAAACAGTATAAATAAAGGAGTCCTTAAAAATGTTCAAGTATCCCACAGGAAGGCAAGAAAAGAGAAACAGAAATGAGAAACAGAGGAAACACAGAAAATAAATTTTAAAATGATAGACTTAAGCCCTAACACATCAATAGTTATTATAAATGTTAGTGATCTAAATGTACAAATTAAAAGACAGGGATTTCCAAAGGGGATAAAGGTACATGGCCCAACAATACAGTGTCTACAAGAAACTCACTTCAAACACAGGGGCAAAGTTTGAAAGTAAAAGAATGGAAAAGAATAAATTATGCTAACATTAATAATAATTTTAAAGAGCAGGAGTGGCTATATTAACTTCTAATAAAGTAGACTTGAGAGCAAAGAAAATTATAAAGGACAAAGAAGGATATTACATAATGATGAAACAATTAATTCACCAAGAAATTATAGCAATCCTAAATGTATATGCACCAAGCAACAGAGCTTCAAAACACATTGCTATGATCTGAGTGTGTGCCCCAAAATCTATGGGTTAGAAACTTAATCCCCCATGCAACAGTATTGGGAGGTAGGGCCTTTTGGAAGGTGTTTAGGTCATGAAGGCTCCAACCTCATAATTAGATTAATACTGCTTTAAAAGGGCTTGTGGGAGTAGGTTCCCTCCCTTGCTCTTCCACCATGACAGAATGCAGCAAGAAGGCCCTCATTAGATGCTTGTGCCTTGATCTTGGACTTCTCAATGTCCAGAACTGTGAGAAATAAATTTCTGTTCTTTGTAAATTGCCTAGTCTTAGGTACTCTGTTCTAGCAGCACAAACAGATTAAGACACATGAATATAAACTGGTAGAGCTAAAAGGAGAAATAGACAAGTTTAGGGCCGGCCCGGTGGCGCACTGGATAGTACGCCGCTTGGGAAGCGTGGCGGCGCTCCCGCCCGAGGGTTCGGATCCCACATACAGACCGGTTCCCGCTCACTGGCTGAGCGAGGCGCGGGGGCAACGCCGAGGGTTGCGATCCCGTTGCCGGTCCCGGTC
>NW_007728650.1:72378-132060 GCF_000696425.1 Galeopterus variegatus | reverse complement strand
GAAAAAAGAAAAAAAAAAAAAAAAAAAAGAAAAGAAATAGACAAGTTTACACTTATCATTGGGACCTCCACTCCCCACTTTCAGCAACTGATACATCTGCTTGACAGAAAACAGACAAAAATATAAAAGAATTTAACAATTCCATCAACCAACAGGAACTAATTGGCACTTATAGAGCCTTCAGCAGCAGTGAAAATGAAACATTTACAATACACAATAACCTGGATCATAAAGTAATCCTCAACAAATTTAAAAGAAATCAAGTCATACAGCCTTTCAACAAAAACAGAATCAAACTAGAAATCAATAACAGAAAAATAAAAGAAAATCTTCAAATACTTGGAAATTAAATAACAAATTTTTAAGAAATCCAAGGGTCAAACAGGAAGTCTTAAAGGAAATTTTAAAAATACATAAACTGAATGAAAATTGACATACAGTATTTAAAAATATATGTGCCACAGATAGAGCAATTCCAAGAGGGAAATTTATAACACTAAATGCTCACATTAGAAAAGAGGAAAGATCTCAAATTAATGGTCTAAGGTACTATATCAGAAAAAAGAAAACTGGAAGAAGAAAAGAAAAATAAACCCAAAGCAAGCATAAAGAAGGAAATACTAACAACAATAATAATCATAGAAATATATTAAATTGAAAACAGGAGGAAAATAGAGCAAACCAATGAATACAAAACTGATAACTTGAAAAAAATATTAATAAAATTAGTAAACCTCTAGCAAGATTGACAAAAATAAAAAGAGAGGACATACGAATCATAATCAAGAATGAAACTGGAGATATAACTACAGATCTTGAAGTGATGAAAAGGAAGATAATAAGGGAATACTACAAACAACTTTACATTTATAAATACAACAGTCAGAAGAAATGAACCAATTTCTTGCAAGTTACAAACTACCAAGTCTAACCAAGCTAAAATAGATAACCAAATACTCCTATAGTCATTAAAGAAATTGAATATGCAATTTAAAGGCTACCAACAACAACAAAAAAATTCTCTGGACCAGAAGGCTTCACTGGAGAATTTTACCAAACATTTAAAAAACAATTAACTTCTATTTTACACAATCTCTTCTTCCAGAAAATAGAGAAGGGAATTCTTCTCAACTCACTTTATGAGGCCAGTATTACCTTAATACCAAAACCAGAGAAAGACAGTACTAAAAAAAAAAAGTGAAGACCAATGTCTTTCATGCCACCTACATGCAAAAATCTTAAACAAAATAATACAAATAGCATCTAACAATGTATGAAAAGAATTATCCCAGGTATGCAAGGTTGGTTCAACATTTCAAAATCAATCAATGCAATCCACCATATCTACAAGCTAAAGTAGAAAAAACATATAATCATATCAACTGATACAGTAAAACCATTTGACAAAACCCAACACTAATTTGTGATAAGAACTCTCAGCAAGCTAGGAATAAAGGAGAACTATTCAACTTGATAAAGGGCATCTCCAAAAACCAACAGCTGAGGTTACACTTAATGGTGAAAGTTTAATGCATTCCTCTTTATATTGGAAACAAGACAAGATTCCCTCTCCCACAATTCTTATTTAACATAGTACTGGAAGTTCTAGCCACTGCAATAAAGCAAGGTGGCAAAGGGAGACATACAGATTACAAAGGAAAGAATAAAACTGTCCCTATTTGTAGATGATAAACTGTCTACATTGAAAACTGAAAACAAAAACTACTCCTAGAACTAATAAATGAGTTCAGAAAGGTTGCAAGAAACAAGATCAACACATAAAAATTTTAAAAAATCAATCAAATTTCTATATATTAAAAATTAACACATGATAAATTTTTTAAAAATACCATTTACAATCACACCAAAGAAAATGAAATGCTTAGATAGATATGTGTAACAAAATATGTACAGGATCTGTATGCTGATAATCACAGTTCTGAATAAAGTCAAATAAAGCCTAAATACATGAAGGGATATGCCATGTTTATGAATTAGCAAACAACATATTGAAGATATCAATTCTCCGCAAACTGATCTATTTAGTGTTATCCTATCAAAATTCCAGCAAGGTTTTTTGTAGGCATAGGCAAGTTTATTCTATTTATTCTAGAAAGGCATAAGCCCTAAAATAACTGAAACAATCTTGAAAAAAAGAATGAAGAGGATTCATCCTACCTAATACCTTGATTACTATAGTAATCAAAACAATGTGGTATTGGCAGAGGGAGAGACACACAGATCAACAGAACAAAATAAAGAACCCGGAAATAGACCCACACAAATATGCCCAACTGATTTTTCACAAAGGTGCAAAAGAAATTCAATGAAGGAAAGATGGCTTTTCCAACAAATGGTGCTGGAGCAAACTGATACCCATGGGCTAAAAATAAACCTTGACCTAAGCCCTAACATTATACAAAAATCAACCCAAAATGGATCATAGATATAAATATAAAATGTGAAACTATAAAATATTTAGAACAAACATAGGAGAAAATCTTTGGGGTCTAGGACTAGGCAAAGAGTTCTTAGATTTAAAACCAAAAGCATAATCCATAAAAGAAAAAATTGATAAATTAGACATCATCAAAATTAAAAACATCTGCTCTTTAGAAGACTCTGTTAAGAGCATGCTCTTTAGACAAGCTACAGACTAGGAGACAATATATCAACAAAAATATATAGAATATATAAAGAACTCTCCAAACCCAACAATAAAAATGTGAACAATCCAATTCAGAAATGGTCAAGAGCATGAACAGACATTTCATCATAGAGAATATGTAGACAGCATATGAGGAAATCAAAAAGTTTTCAACTTTATTAGCCCTTAGGAAAATAAAAAATAAAAAACACAATAAGATATCACTGTGCACCTATCAGAATGGCTAAAATAAAAAATAATGACAACCAAATGTTGGAAAGGAGGTGGAGAAACTAGATTATTCGTACATTGCTAGTGGGAATGTGAAACGGTATAGCCACTCTGAGTTTGGCAGTTTCTTATCAGACTAAATATGCAGCTACCACACAACCCAGCAATTGCACTTAGATATTCATCCCAGTAAAATGGCAGTTTATGTTCACACAAAAACCTGTACACAACAAAAAGCTGCTGTTCATAGCAGCTTTGTTTGTAACAGCCCCCAAACTGGGAAGAATCCAATTATTTTTCAATTGGTGAATTAACGGTTAAACAAACTGTGGCACGTTCATACCATGGAATAGTACTCAGCAATAAGAAGGAACAAACTGTTCATACAATTACCAACTTATGAACATCCAGAGAATTATGCTATGAAAAAAGCCAATCCCAAAATGTTAAATACTATATGATTCCATTTATATAACATCCTTAAAATGACAAAATTTTAGAACTGAATACAAATACACACACACAAATGAGTACAAGTAAACTGGAAAAATCTGAATAAGGTCAGTGGATTGTATCAATGTCAATATTCTGGTTGTCATATTGTACTATATAATTTTGCAAGATGTCATCATTGAGGGAAATTGGGTAAAGGGTACCTATGGAATCTTGCTATATTTCTCACCACTTCATGTGAATCTGTAGTCATCTCAAAATAAGATTATTTTAAAATGGAAAAAATTGTAATTTTATTTTTTGTCTCAATGAGCTTGTGTGTTGGAGCATTCTCTCTTTTGCCTCTGCAATTGCCATGAATGCACACCTGGGTTAGCCTGCTGAAGAATTACAGACATGTAGAACAGAGCCGGTCACCTCAGTTACCCCAGTTGAGGCCATCCTAGATTTGCCAACAGCTAACCAATCTCCAGTCATCTGAGCAAGCCCAGGCAAAATCAGCAGAGCCAGATGCCAGCTGACCCCAGACACACAAGCAACTGATGCTTATTGTTGAATGTCACTGAAGGTCTTGTGGCTGTTGGTTACACCGCATTATCACGGCAACAGATAACTGATACAATGGCCAAGTCTCACAAAAGACACAACCACAGTAGCGCCAGAGGAGTAGGCAGCCCAGCATCATCAGGGCTCCCATATAGGGATACACTATTTTTTGTACTTGAGCCTTTTGAAGGCTTATTGTACTTGAGTACAATAAAAAGAAGGGATAATCACCACTAGCCAGGCAAAAATGACAGATGTCCTTTGCCAAGACAAACAGGTAGTATTTACTGATGCCAGGATGATGGATCAGCTTCTAAAAGAGATTATAGAATCCAAAATTCCCATTTTTTAAAATAATTTTAGGGATGATCAGCTTTGAGAAGGTGGACCACATTCAGAGCCAATGTGACAAAATGGCTAATAATAAATATTTAGGCCCTAGAACCAGACTGTTTGGGTTTGAATTCAGCTCTTCTGAAAAATTACAAAATTCCTACCTTGGGCAATTAATTAATTTTTTTAAATGTCATATGTTATACACATATATTAGATATTTTAATGCATATTACCATATTAAAAGATCAAAGGGCTGGCTGGTTAGCTCAGTTGGTTAGAGCATGGTGCTAATAACACCAAGGTCCAGGGTTTGATGCCTGTACCAGCCAACTACCAAAAAATAAAATAAAAATTAAAAAATAAAAGCTCCAAAAGTCCTGAAGTATGGAAACCTATTTATATGGGATTAACCTAGCAGATCACTTAGGGTTAGTACAGCAGAGTGATTTAAGGACAGGCTCAGTTTGTATCCTCTTTAATATCGAGTACCTGTGTGATTCTGAGTAAGTCACTTAACCTTTCTGTGCCTCAATGTCCTTATCTGTAAAATGGGGATAATAATAGCACCTATCTCTGAGGGTGCAGGCTTAGTGACTAAATGTGTAAAGCATTTAGCATGATGCCTTAAGCATAAAAATTTCCCAGTAAATGCTGTCTATTAATTCTTTGCTTGAATATAAAAGCCCCTTGCTTTATCATTCTTTCTGGTGGGAGAAGACAGACTTTACAACATTTGACCTGTGAGTTTTCACAACAGAAAAGGCCATATATCGAATTTCATCCCTCAGCAATTGGAGGAAAATAACTAAAGAGTGTCATAAATCCCTAAATCTTGATTTTAATGGCTACAATGACTGTCCTTTTAATACTCAACATCCCACTTCACTA
Organism: Galeopterus variegatus; assembly: GCF_000696425.1. Classification (NCBI taxonomy): domain Eukaryota; kingdom Metazoa; phylum Chordata; class Mammalia; order Dermoptera; family Cynocephalidae; genus Galeopterus; species Galeopterus variegatus. Next base: position 126,959 of record NW_007728650.1, on the reverse strand, counting down.
TTGTAAATGTCCTGTTCTTTTCCAGGTTTCAAAAGGATGCTTTATGGCCGTTCCTTCATTGATCACATGGCTTATTGACACGCCACAGCTGAGCCAACTGAGTCTTTTTAGCGTGCATGGAGCAGTGTTCCCCTCCATTTGCAGGCATTTTGATTAATAGCTGATGGCTGCAGTGGCCATGTGGCCATCTCACGTCAGGCCACATAGGAATTACATTAAGGGAAGGCTCCTGATGGAGAGGGCTACAGAAGTAATTTTTCATCTCTGGAGACCTGGATTCAAACCTCACTGAAGCCACAAGAGAAAACTGGTTTTGTGGCCTTAATCCATCCCACAATTTGTCAAAATCCAGCAGAAGTAAAATCCGTCTTGAAGGCCATTAATCAAAAAAAGTGGAGTCATCATACTTGAGGACTGATGTGACGTGGGGAAGCTAAGAGGCTATGGTGGACATCATCAGCCTGATTAGAAACGGTTTCTTTTTGCTTAAGAACTTCTCCAGGAAGTAGGCTCAGAAGTGGATAAAGGTACAGCTTATGACACCATCAGTCCCCAAGCCCTCCTCCCCCAGACCTGGCAGCTATTCATCTACATTCTGTCTCTGGGGATTTGTCTGCTCTGGACATTTCACATAAATGGAAGTACATAATATGTAGCCTTTTGTGTCTGGCTTCTTTCACTTAGCATAATGTTTTTAAGATTGTTGGGAAAAATAGGAAAATATCAGGGCCCCTCGGATGTTCAGAGTCTTGCTGAGCATCTGCTGTAAATATCCTCAGGTGTTCCTTGTTACTACTTAATGTAAGTTGTGTATGGGCACCCAGGTGTCCAGGGTTGGGGACTTAAGTATAAAAGCTCTGCTTTTATACTCTAACAGCTCTGCTCCACAGTCCTTCTCAGAACTGTCAGAGAAGCCACTAGGACACTTGCTCCTAGATCTGAATAAAGCCCATTCATTCTTCTATACCCACAGCTCCCAGAACCTTTTTTTCTATTACCTAGCTCACAGACCTGCGTGTTAAGGGTTTGTAACCCAATCTGTGCAACAGACTCGAGGAGCCCTACTTTTACAAAGATACATCCATGTTGAAGTGTGTACCAGTACCACATTCCTTTTTATGGCTAAATAATATTTGAATGTATAGATATACCACATTATTTTATCTGCACATCGGTTGATGGATATTTGTTTTGTTTCCACATTTTGCCTATTATGAATAACACTGCTATGAAAACTCATGTGCAAGCTTTTGTGTGTGTGCATGTTTTCAATTCTCTTGGGTATATACTTAGGAGCAGAATTGCTAGAGGACATGTATGTCTAACTTTTTGAGGAACTGACAGTTTTCCAGTGTTGTGTGCACTATTTGACATTCCCAACAGCAGAGTATGAAAGTTCCAATCTCTCCCCATCCTCACCAACACGCATAATCGTTGTCTTTTTTATTACTGCAATTCTAGTGGGTATGAAGTGGTAGCTCGTTATCATTTTTATTTGATAAACATCTTTTTATGTGCTTATCGGCCATTTATGTATATTCTTTGAAGAAATATGTAATCAAATCTTTTGTCCATTTTATAACTGGGTTAGATGTCTTTTTATTGTTAATTTGTAAGAGTTTACATATTCTAGATATGAGTCCCTTGTCAGACATATGATTTGCAAATATTTTCTCCCGTTCTGTGAATTGTCTTGTCACTTTTTTGATGGTGTCCTTTGAATCACAATTTTTAAAAAAAAATTTAATGAAGTTCAATTTGTCTAATTTTTCTTTTGTTGCTTATGCTTTTGGTTGGGGATTCATGAAGTGGCAAAGCCATGGAGAAGATAAGAAATTTTGGATCACTCACAAATCCTATAAAGGCTGTCTATTTGCTTTTGTGAAAGGTCACAAACCCTCCATCCAAAGTCAGGGGTGTGCATATCTTGTAGGTGGCCCATAATGTGGTTTTCTATTAGTGGAGTCAAGGTTTAAAAATCTGGAATTTCAGCAACTCCAGAAATATTTGAAGAACTGGCCATCCAAGGCCATGGTTCCCATACTCTGCAGGAGTTGAGCAGTGGCTGCCACTTTAACTGGGCCCTAGATAGTAGCACAACTATTGTCATTATTACCAGTAGCTGCCCCAGAGCTTCAGGGGCCCAGTTCCTCTGTCTGCGTCTTTACAATAAATCCTTTCTTTGCAGTAAATTGAATTCATTGCTTATAACCTACACACTCCCAATAAAATACATCAGGAATGTTTTCTCTTCATAGGTAGACCCTGAAAGAGAATATAATGTGAAAGGAAGAAGGAAAGTCTCTGAAGCCTGTTCCTCCTCAGGCTGGTGGCTTCTCAGTGGTACCCTCCAGGTCCCCTTCCCGTACTGCCCTGGCCTGGTACAGGTGAGGTCCTTGAGGGTGGACAGAAGTAGCAGTCAGGGGCAATGGGTTCAGGACCAAACCTGTGACCCAGCCCTGCCTCAACAATTACATTGAACTGGGGAGTCTTATTTAAAAAAAAAAAATACAACAACTGGCCACTTAGCTCCACTATTAGTCAGCACTCTCTTGGTTACAAATGACAAAAACCTTGAGTCAAAGCAGCTCAGGCAAAAGCTCACACTCCCAAACCACAGGGTCAGCAGTGTTGGGCGTGGGCCCGGGAGTGGCTGAAGCCACAGACTGGAACTCTCTCAGACCTCCCGCCCCACTCTGGTCTCCACATCTCTCTGCTCATCTCTTTAATCTCTCTTCCCACAGACCTGCCTGTCACATGCCAGAGGCCACATGGGCATGACATATAACATCACCTGGACTCACATCCCCACATCCTTGGCCAGAGAGATATGCGGCTTTTTCCTCCCAGTTCCCATTTGACATGCGCATTCATGGACCAATCACAGGGCTGGCCTGGTGGCGCACTTGGTAGAGTGCGGCGCTTGAGAGTGCGGTGGCACTCCCGCCGAGGGTTCGGATCCCATATAGAGACCGGTCCGCTCACTGGTTGAGCGCGGTGCGGGCACGACACCGAGGGTTGCGATCCCGTTACCGGTCACGAAAAAAGACAAAAAGGAAAAACAAAACATGGACCAATCACAGCAGCCAGGCAATGGGATGTTGTGATGGGCCCACCTGAGTCAGAGACCCACCCTTCAATCCATTACTCTAGACAGGGAGGTCCAGTTCTGTCGCTCAGGTCAAATGGCTAAAGTGGGGGTGACGGGGAGGGAGAGACCAGTGGAACTGGCCACTTAAGGTGGGGAGACACTGCTTTGAAGAAAATTAACCTAATATCCAAGCAATGTATTAGCAAGGAACAAAAACAAGAAGATGGTAAAGGAAATAAGGAAATAATGTTTATCTAGTACTTACATTGTTTCAAATAGTAAATGTTTCTTACGGTCTTCTTGGGTACTCTTCTACCTACTTTATAAATGAAGGAATTAAGTCCAAGATAAATTAGTTAACTTACCCAAGATCGTCAAATTAACAAATGACTTCACTTCTACTCTGGATAATGCCAAATGCCTTATTTGTCCCACCATTTCATGTTGTTTTGTTTTGGTTTTTTTCTCACCTGGGAAGGCAAAGGTTTGGAAACAGCAGAAGAATCCATCAAGGCCATTTTTAAGCCCAGACACCCAGCCCTTCACAAAGAGCAGGGAAGATTTATGAAGCTGCCTCTGGATCCAAAAGGAAAAAAAGATGCTGTGGTTGATTAGCAAGGTCTGTCCTGGGCAAAGACAGGGATTCTTATTTGCCATAAGAGTGCTATGTGCTTGTTAATTTTACCCCAAAATTACTAGGCAAGAGAGTATCAACTCTGATTGTTTTTACTTCCAGCCTTTTTTTTTTTTTTGTATCTCTATCCCACTTTCCTTTCAATGTACTTTGGAATAACAATATTTTCTTTCCCAGCATCCCTCTTCCTACACCACAAATTCCTGGAATGTTGCCTTGGTTGAAACATTTATTAACATCTCCTGTTACTTGAATTTGGTCTTCAGTATCACAGCCTTGTGGCCATTCTGTTTCTCTTGTCCAAGCAGGAGTCTTATGTTATTCTTTGCACATCTCGCTCCTGCATAGCTCAAAGCATGGATGTGCAGCCTACGGCCTCTTTCTTATTTAATAAGGCTTTCCAGGAAGAACAAGGTCTTCACCGTCTTCACCAGCACAGCTTTCTCATAACCCATACAATATATATAATCATATATAAGTAATTCATATACAAAGAGATTCTATTTCCATTGAATACTCACTCAGACATCATAGAGGTCCTGGATGCATGTATGCACACTCACAAAAAAAACAGTTGTTTCCCTTTTATTTAACCCTACAGAGAAATGCTATAAACTCCAACTTTTTTAGAACATGTGTGTGTGTGAAGAGAGAGTTTCCAAATTTATATATCTGCTCCAGTCCATCAGTGAGGAATGGGTGAGGAAATAGTGACACACCCATATAACAGGACCCCACACAGCCACAGTCATTAAACAAAGCAAGCAGTGGATCCATAAGTCTCAATATGGAAACACCTTTGTGACAGATTACTAAGCAAGCAAAGCAAATCAGTGTGTGGAAAGCTGTCAAAACGTAACAAGAAAGTTCCAAGATTTTGGGCAGCCACAAATACACATTCACCAACAGTGAGCAAAGTAACGATGTATGAATAGTCCCATTTCCATTAAAACAGTATGTTAGTTTGTACATTAAAAATAAATTTGGAAGAACCTACACCAAACTGTAAAAAGTCACTATCCAGGGGAAAATGACATCATGAGAGACGCTTACTTTTAAGGTTATATATTTCTATAATGGTTAAGGTTTTATTTCAGCTGGCTGGTACGAGAATGATTGAATTTTTATGAACAAAAATGTGTTAAGATTTTTTAAAAAATCTACTTTGTGAAATTTGAGCTGTCATTTAGATTTAAGAATTCCACCCAGACATGCCTCAGAAAGAAAGGAGCAGGGGAGAAGGGGGAGGGAGGGAGAGAGGCAGGCAGAGGAAGGGGATGCAGAATCTTAACCCCTTTGAGCCCTAGAAGCATATTTTCACCTACCTGCATAAACTGGAATTAACAAAGACTAACTCTTTACAGTTGGAAATGAAACAACAGTGCCTGGAAATATAAACAGCCCTAAATCCAGACAGGGCCTCTCCCTGGCTAAGTGCCTAGGGGAATCGTGTTCCATGGCTTCCTGTTTCTACATCCTTGAGGCTCCCGAACTTCACCTGTGTGTACCCCAGTACACTTTTGGGTATCACAGCTCAGCCCCATGGCCCAGCAGAGCTGATACCGCTTCAGGACTTCAATTCCTGGGATGACAGCAAATTGTCCCCCTACCATCCTGGCACTCTTAGCCACTCAGTCTTGATTGAGGCACGCAGGCTATTTGGCCCAAACATTATGGCTCACACAGAAATGCGCTTCTTGCCATCTTTATTCGCCAAATGATTCCTCCTTTAATTGCTCTTAATGCCACTGAATCCCCTCAGCCCTTGGATGACACAGTGTCTCACTTTGGGCTGCTAGAGGCGCTGTCCCGTCCTGCTGCTGTCTCCTCCTGGCCATTCGTTGCATTTTCAGACAGGGCAGGAAGTCATTATTTCATCATCGTGGACTGTTCATTCCCCTCCACAAATTAACTCTCCGCTCCTTTCATCCAGGTTCCTGCTGTGTTATTGCTGTGACATGCTCCATCCTTCCAGTGGAGGTGGCTTTTCATGGTTTTCTTAGAAACCTTGGTTTGCTACAATTTACGCGTTGATTAAAAATGTGCTGTCAGGTGAAACACATCATTCACGGGAGGGTTATTTGTTAATTAGTAAAACAAATCAGGTCAAATGTTTCTCATAAAGATTTTGCATGTCTGCAATTCTGAAATTGCTTAAATTTGGCTTCTTAAGTGATTTTCTTTTATAAAGAATAAAGGCAAGAGGAAATCTACATTTTTATGCAAGTTCTAGAAGTAGTTGACTAGAAGAATGACAATTTTGATGCCACTAGCCTTTGTTTAAATTTAAAAGTAGGGGCTGGCCGGTTAGCTCAGTTGGTTAGGATGTAGCCAACGTCACAGGTTTGGATCTCTCTACTGGCCAGCTGCGAAGAAAAAAAAAAAAAGCAAATAAATTTAAAAGTAGCAGCTACGCCTGTGAGGTAGACCATTTGACCCATCCTGTTCCTTGGGAAATCTTTTCCTTTGTGCCATCCACTCAATATTCCGTAAAATTTAGATCCTTTTTGAACAAGTGGCCTTCAAACACAGGTAGACTCCATTCATATAATACCTCTTCAACTGTTCCTAAAATTATATGGGTAAGTTGTTCATCTGTCTCATGAGCCCTCAGGGAGAACAGGGCTTACCTGTCTGTAGTCACTGCAGCTCTCCCCCTTCAAACACAGGTAGACTCCATTCATATAATACCTCTTCAACTGTTCCTAAAATTATATGTGTAAGTTGTTCATCTGTCTCATGAGCCCTCAGGGAGAACAGGGCTTACCTGTCTGTAGTCACTGCAGCTCTCCCAGCAGCACCTGGCACGTAGTAGGTGCTCAGTAAATGTGTGTTGCATTAATGAACTGACCCCACATTATTTCAGGTTTGGGAGGACTTTGAAAAGTTCATGGAAAGATCTGAATTATCTTCCAATTTTATTTTTCCACAAGATTTTTGAAGTACCCTCTTATGTCCTATCTTTGTTCTTGATTGGCCTTCAGTCAGGCTCCCTCTAGCCTTGAGGAACTGGAGGGAACAGACTATGTCTTACTCATCTTTTTATTGCTAGAAACCAGCACGATGAGGTCCTCAACACTTTTTAAATTTTTTCAGCTTCCAACTATATGCCAGGCATTTGGAAGATACAAAGAGAAAAAAGGGGATTGCTGCCTGTGATGACCTTGCCATTTGTTAATAGTAACAGTGATAAAACAAAAATACAACCAGAAAAAGCCCTAAAAAAACCTAAAATGTAAATGTTTAATATGGAACTGTGTAGATGCCTTATATGCATAGCCTCATTTCATTCTCTCAACACCCGTTTGAGGTAGGGTTTTTATTCCCATTTTACAAACAAGGAAACCGAGGCTCTGAGAAGTTAAGGAATTTGCCCTGGTTATAACTTGCTCATAGCTAGAAAGAGGCAAAACAAGGACGTTAACCCAGTATGGCTAGGAATATAGGGCAGGATCAGGCAGTATATGGCTTCATGCTAAGAACCATGGAGGGCAGAGGAGGACAGATTGTAAATCAGAAGAATAGAGACATCTACTGTGTCAACAAAACTCCTGTGATTGCAAGTGACAGAAACAGAAATCCAACTCAAGGTAGCTTTAAAAAGAGAAAAAGGAAATTCACTGGCTCGTTGCATGGAAAAGTCCAGGGATTTGAATATGGCTGGATCCCAGATGCTCAATGTTGGGAGGAAGGCTGGTCTCTAAGTCTGGGTTCTGCTTGTCTCTGGGCTCATTGCCAGGTAGGCGTCTGTTCTGATGATGGCACAGATGTCACCAGCTCCAGGAATACATCTAGCAGCTTAACATCCCCAGCCAAAAGAGAGGGCATCATTCCCAGGAACTCCAGCAAAACCCTGAGCCTGACTCTTACCCCTAAGCCAACCACTGTGGGTCTGATTGGCTGAGGCCATTTGGCCACCTCTAGCTGGTGAGAATGAAGTCATGAAGGACAACCCCCCCACCAAGCCTACATGGACTTGAAGAGTAATCCTCAATGGACAGGCCACCAAGGGGCAAAGAGCACACTTCAACTCTGACTACCATGTTTATTCATCCTCTCTCTCAGCATGATACAATAACATAAAAACAAAATTGAATATCAAATTAGTAAAAATAAATTACGAATTAGTGTGATTAAATTATTTCAATTTGAAATAATTAAATAAATAATATACATTTAAATGTTAAATAAATATATAAATAAAATTATTATTTAAAACCACAAGTAGCTCTGTGGTAAAGTGGCTGTGAGATGTAGACTGGAAACGGGGAGAAAGTCACTTGTCCCATTTTTCCTTGTGCACAAAACAAAGCAAGCACGAGGGAGACCCACCAGGCACTGCAGAAGCCCTCATGTCTTATTTGGATGGCCGGTAGTTGGTGAGTTACTCAAGAGTCTGTCCAAATAGATGCAGAAACAATAAATAATGCATACACAGTATTTTTTTAAATAAACTTTTTATTTTAGAGTGATTTTAGGTTTACAGAAAAGTTTCAACAATAGGACAGAGAGGCCCTTTATACCCCTCAGCCAGTTTCCCCTATTATTAACATCTTATATTATCACGATACATTTGTCAACACAACACTGACATTGGTATATGACTATTAACTAAATTCCAGACTTTATTGGGTTTCATCAATTGGTTTCATAATGTCCTTCTCCTGTTCTAGTGTCCAATCCAGGCTACCATATAGCATTTAGTTGTCATGTCTCCCCAGTCTCCTCTGGGCTGTGACAGCTCCTCAGATTTTTCTTGTTTTCTATGACCTTGGCAGTCTTGAGGACTGCTGGCCAGTTATCTCATACAATGTCTCCTGTTGTAGGTTTGACTGATGCTTTTCTCATACTGAGATTACATGTGTAACATTTTATTTTAACTTAAAATATATAGATGTACCATCACTAGCCAATATTTTGACGAATGACCAATTACACCTTTGAAGATGGGTCCCGTAAGTGGAGTTGCCTATCGTCTTTCTTGCATAAACCACACCCATAATGCACCATCTATGAGTTTTTAATTCAAGTTCTTTGAAGAGTCTGTATCAATTAGGAATGCTTTGAGCAGCATCTAACAATGGTTTAAGCAATGCAGACATTTAACTATCTTACATATCAAATAGTCTAACAGTAGACCTTCCAGCACTGATGTTGTGCCTCCATGATGCCCTGAAAGACCCAAGCTGCTTCTCCTTCTCTCTGCTAGTCTTAGGGGTTGGCTTGTAGCCTCATGATCACAAAATGATTGCTGCATCTCCAGATACTACATCTACATTCAAGGCAGGAAGAAGATAAAGCACGTCTTCAACGAAAGCAATTTTTCTCAGAACCCAGCAGATTTTCACCTATTCTTTAGTCAGAACTGGGTCGTAGACACATCCAGCTTAGAAAGCTCAGAATTCACGTACTTAGTTTCCAGCCTCGGCAGCAGAGGCAGACCAGGAAGAAAGGGGTTGGAAAGAGGTGTTGAGTTACCCCATCAACTGTGTCTACCAAAGGAGAGAGAACCTGAAAGCATTTCAAAGCCATTGGAAGGCAGAATTATTCTAAATTTTACCAAAACTTTTCAATATTTGACAGTCATCTTGCTCATATTTAATTCAATGGCAAATTTTTTTTACCAAAATAGCTTTCCAAAGCATTCACCTTAGCTTTCTTAAAAATGATAATTTTTGCATTTGTGTCTAATTAAATGACATGGTATTCAATTTAATTCATTTATTATTTAATTCATTTAATTAATTGATTTATTTTAAATCATATCATAACTGACATAAACAACAATTGGGAACAAACTCAGGATACGTGGTGAGCATCCGCTCAGACAGTAGAGGGAAAGCACAGAGTGCACTGAGCACTGGGCAAGCTGAGGGCCTCCCCCAAGCTCTTTACCGAGGGATGCAGGCCACCAGCTAACTGGGAAGTTAGTTAAGTGGGGTTGATCGAGAGAACACTAATCAAAGCACCATGCTAGGCTCTGTGAGAAATACAGATAGAAAAGAGATTTAGACCTTCCTAACAGCACCATCTGTCTCTCTGACAAGGGAGAAGGAGCAAACATAGATGGGCTTGACTGATCTGGGAAGGTGGGCAGAGACGAGAGTTGAGTGCTAGATGGAACAGACCGTCCAGGTAAGAGTGCAGAGCACGCTGCATACCCAGCCACATCCTCTCGCCTCACCTCTGCAGCGCACGCAGGCCTGATTCCAGCAGCAGCACCTGCATCTCTTTACCTGCGGGCTCTCTCTGACTACCACACCTTGCTCTGGCCCAAGGTGTTGGAGAATTAATACTACCCACTCCACACCACCCCCAAATCAACCTTTAGGAGATGACTGGCAGGAGCTAATGCATAAATGCCCAGCCCCTTGTCCCTTGGTGGGATGACCTGGGGTGTATGTACACTGCTTCCCAGAGCTGCCCAATAAGCTCCAGGGGCCCCCAGTGGTAGCTGGCTTGATTACACAATCTAGACTGGCTCTTTCCCTTTCCTGTCTCACTCCCAACCTCCCTAAAGATGTTTCTTGGGATTACCTCCCAAATAAACTGCTTGGATGTAAATCCTTATCACAGGATCTACTTCTGAGAAATAGTAAATCAAGAAAAAGAATATTCACAGTAGTAGCTTCCAATTATTGAGGTTTTAATATGGAACTGGGCCTGGAATTGTACCAAGCAGCTTACATGCATTCCTCTCACCCTCCTTCACAACAATTCCACAAGGTAGCAACTACTGTTATCGTGGTCAGATAAAAAGCTGAGGCTCAGAGAGTTTAAGTAACTTGTTCAACTACACACAGCTAAAAAATGACAGACATCAACAGATGAATGGATAGACAAATGGTGACATACACCTACATATACACTTGCGTGCATGTGCATATTTTTTTATTTAGGCCATAAAAAGGAAGGAAGCATCGATACATGCTACAACATAGAGAAACCTCAAAAACATCATGCTAAGTGAAAAATCCAAACACAAAAGATCACATGTTGTATGATTCCATTTATATAAAATATCCAGAACAAATGAACCCATAGAGACATAACTATTCACACGGGTAGTTTATAGGGGTTGGGGGAGGGAGGAAATGGGGAGAATCTGCTTAATGGGTAAGGGGATTTAATTTGGAATAATGGAAATGTTTTAGTACTGCATAGAGGTGTTACAAACCATTGTGACTATACTTAATGCCACTGATTGTTCATTTTAAAATGGTTGAATTTAAATTTAAAATTGTTCATTTTAAATTTAAAATTTTATAATATATGAATTTCTCACTCAATTTTTTGTGTGTGTGGCAGAGCTGGAAGTTTAAACCAGGTGATTGAGAAACTTTCCCATCATCAGGAATTCTTAAAGCACGATCCTGGGACCACCAGCAGAAATAGCATCACCTGAGAACTTGTTAGAAATTCACATTCTTAGGCCCCACCCCAAACTTTCCCATCATCAGGAATTCTTAAAGCACGATCCTGGGACCACCAGCAGAAATAGCATGACCTGAGAACTTGTTAGAAATTCACATTCTTAGGCCCCACCCTAGACCTACAGAATCAGAGACTCTGAGGGTGGGGTCCAGCCAGCTGTGTTTCAACAAGCCCTCCAGTTGATTCAGATAAGCTAAAATTTGAGGACCACTGCCTTCTACCCAAAAAGAGTCATTCTCAGTCATACTCAGCCAATCTCAGTTCAAACACTGGATTCACTGAAATCAGGACTTTAAGGGCATGCATCTGTGTGGGTTTGTGTGTATTTAAGTCACCATACGCACTCCATCCTTACCAGTTGGGGTAAGGATGTCCTTTCTTTCAAGCTGTGCAGAAGCTCCCAGAGCTCGACCCAGAGAGCTGGGCATCACTGCCCTGGCAGGGCCCGCAGCCTTGGCAGGCTTGACATATCCATCTTCATCTGTCAGGAAGCTTGGGGTGGGGCGGGGCACCTGCTCACCAGACCAGCTGAGACCAAACCAGCAAATGTTTCCCCAAGATAAAACAGGAGGAGATTCAAGGGCCATGCCAGAAATAAATATCCTAAATATCCCCAGGCTCCACTGGGTTCCAAATCTGTCCCTTTTTCAATATCTAGTGAATTTACTAACAAAAGCAGTTAGGTATAGAATCAACATTACGTTCACTTTTATACTGGATTTTAAAGCTTCATTTCAACTCCAAGGATAAAACGCTCAAAAGTAGTAGTTCATTTTAAAAACGAATGCCAATGAAAGAGCCAAAATAATCTAACCTAACACATAGGGTTCCCTTTCCAGTGTTCCATGGAACATTAGTTCCTGAAGATGTTAATAGAAATGTCTGGGAAAAGGGTGTTGTGGTCAATTGAACTTGAGAAATGGCGTTTCCTCCATTTCCTGAGAAATGTGGGTCTCCACCTTTTGGAGCATATTAGCATATAAAAGGCTCTGAGAAGTCCTGAAGCACAAAATCCTGCTTAAGTGTGTGCAAGCCAGGCTGTCACAAACCCCAGACTTATTTAAGAGGTGGCAGAACACAGCACTAAATGCAAGCTATGGAACCAGCGTCTGAGTTCATATCCTGCCTGTGTGACTTCAGGGGAGTTAGTCACTCTCTCTGTGCTTCCGTTTCTTCATTCATAGATTAAGATGAAAACTTACCAATTTCATACAGATTTTACAAGGATCAGTTGAGTTAATGCAGAGAAAGCAAACACATCAGTGCCCTACACCACTTCGTATGTACTCAATAAATATTAGAAGTGTGTTACATTGTTTAAAATTACTTAATTGGTTTAATACAACATTTTACAGAATGCTACTTCCAATGGGCACAATTTAGGAAATTTAGGAGATAAGACCTTACCTTTGCCTAGAATGCAAAGAAAGGACAATGAGCTTTTCCTGATAAAGAGGAAAAAGTTTAGAACCAATTGTCCCTTAAAGAGCCTAATTGGGTACTAACCAGACAGAACGTTTTCGTAATTCTGATTGGAGCCCTTTACCTTTGTGCCTGTTCTTCCTGTTTTCAATAGAAGATTCCTTGAGATTTAGATTCCCTTTGGAATGGTCCCCAAATGTGCAAACAGAGGCAAAAGAGAGAAAATTAAGAAGGAGGACTTTCAATGAAGATTTTTGAATCTAACGTTTTAGGCCAAGGAGAATGAGCCAGGGTGCATCTTGAAGCTTGCCCACAGCCAGTGTGACTGAATGAACTCCCAGAGATCTGGCAGGGACACAGCAGTCAAGTTTGCTCCCTTGGCCTTGAGCAACAGGAGGACAGGCTGAGAAGAAGAGCGACATCCACCCTCTGATCAAATGAGGCTCCATCTCAAGTGCCAGAGGAACCACATCATCTCAGGCAACCAATCTGGTGCAGTGCTTATTCTCTTATTACTGCTCCTCAGAGCCAACGTCCAAAACTCATCTCTGCGTTCACAGCCCTCTGATCAAATGAGGCTCCATCTCAAGTGCCAGAGGAACCACATCATCTCAGGCAACCAAACTGGTGCAGTGCTTATTCTCTTATTACTGCTCCTCAGAGCCAACGTCCAAAACTCATCTCTGCGTTCACAGGTGTTTACCTCTGAAGACTGCGGCTTCCAAGATAACCTGAGAAAAAGAAATGATAGTGATTATTCCTAATTCTGCAGCTTAAGAAAAATGAGTAATGTTGACAAGCATCTTCTGAAGCCCATCAATGTCTTCACATTTATTCAAGTACTATGTATTAACTTGTACTGTAGCTAGGCACCGCCTTAGAACTAGGATTACGTAGGGGCAAAAGAAATAATGCCCCTGCTTTCAGGACGCTTCCAAATTATCAGCTTTGGGGTTGGTGTTAGCCAGGGGAGGTGGGGAGGTGGTTGGGTGAATATTCATTATTAAATGTACATTATGCACCAGTCCTGTGTTAAGTGCTTCACATGAATTATCTTACTGGGTCTTCACAACAACCCTAGGCAGGCATCACTATTAACTCCATTTAACAGTTGTAAATTGAGACTCAGAGAGGTAAAGCCGCTTGCCCGAAGTCACACAGCTGGTGGAGAGTGGTGCTGGGCAGGGACTGACTTTAGGCAGTCTGACTCCAGAGTCCACATTCAACCACACCACAGCCTGCAAGAAAGAAAGAAATGTGGAAATGTCTTATCTTCACTTCTTTCCTTCTTCTGCCCAAATGAGGAGACTTATCCTCAAAATGACATAATAAGGGTAATTTAACGTTCTCTGATTTTACATTCTTGCAATAATCAAGTATTGTCAGAAAAGAGTATTTCTGTTATTTTTTTCTCAAAGGAGGGTTAAACACTAGTTATGAAAATGCAGACTATACAGAAAGGTATTCGTGTCATTCATTCAACAAAGCTCTGCACGACTGCCATGCGGTGCCCACAGAAGACACAGCGGAATAGGACTGGGGCCATCCACACCTCCCTGGAACTGATATTCTGACAGGGGAGAATGACTGGGCACTTCATCTCAGTGGGGAGTGGGGAGCCTGGTCTGGGGGAGTCAGGGCAGACTCTCTAAGGGAGTGAAGGTTGAGCTGATGCAGCCAGCTGTCAGGGAAGAGGATCCTGGCAGAGGAAAGAGCCTGTGCAAAGGCCCTGAGGCTGCAGGGGCCGAGACTTGTTGGAGGAAAGGAGAGATGGCCGGTGGGCTCCGAGAGAGGAAGCAGATCAGGTTGGCGAGGCAGGGATGGGTTCCTGTGAGCACATCATGTGAGGTCTGCGAGGCTTCATCCCCAGGACGGGGGGAACCACTGAAGGGTTTTAAGCAAGAAAATAAAATTGCCTAAAATCACCCGAATCCCACTACCCAGTGGTGACTGTTCATATTTTCCTGTGTGCCCTTCAAAACTTTTTTCTAGACACATTTATTCACAAGCATAGAGCTAAATGACCTTTTCAAATATAAAACCATACTACACAATCTCTTTTCTAGTCTGGTTTTTCTCTTAGTCATGTTTGGTGGTCATCATTTCAGGTCAGTGGGTATGGCTCTCTGTCATTATTTTAATGATTGCTTGTTGTTCCATTATATTAAGGGACCACAATTCAGCCTGCTGGCCTCTGTCGATGGACAGCTAGGGTGCCACCATCTTCCTGCAGGTGTGGACAACACCACAGTGACCGTCCTCATGCCCATCACCAACACTTTTCCTTCAAATTCAGCACGGCTGACTTCTCTTTCCCCACCAGTGTGGTTCTCCCAAAGGCCTGGCCTGCCCTTGATCTGAAGGTTTGGTGCCAACCAGGTTAAACAAGATGTAGGGCTGTATCTGGCAGGGGTGAAGATGGCAATTTCCAACCTGGTCCAAAGCAGATGGAGGAACCCGGAGAGAGATTAGAATAAAGGGGGAATTGGCAGCTGGGTCTTCCTTTGGGAATCAGGGAGGCCAGCAAGGATGAATTATATGTTTTAAAAAAAAAAGGTGGAATGAGCTGGAATCCAGCCACGGGCTCATCTTGCATCTGACAGCGGCACATATGTCTGAGGAAGCTGGACTCCAGCGTGGAGGCTTCCAGGGGAGCCGGGGTGCAGCACTGAGGCATGGGCCTGCACAGCCCAGCCCGTCTGCCCAGCCTCACTCACTGCACTCCAGCCTGCCCGCCTCCTCTCTCCTATCCGCCCCTCCACCTGTCCCCGTCTCCCCATCTCAGGGCCTTTGCACAAGCTGGGCCCTCCAACTGGAATGCTCTTCCCATCTTCTTCCATGGACAGAAATTTCTCATCCTCGGGTCTTATTCAACTGTCCTGTCTCCATGACGCCTTCACCAAACACTCTATTTAACGCAGCCCTTCCTCTCTGCAATCCCGCCGTACTATCAAATCTCCCTCTTTACTTTCTTTAGAGCGCCCATCAAAAGCATCCTGGTTCTTATTTTGCTTACTTGTTTAAAGTCTCCATCCCTCTCTCTGCTCTCTCTGCTTCCACCATCTTGCAATGTGAAACCCCTGGGTCACTGTCGCCACCACCAGATGAACTTTGGACTTCCCAGCCTCAGAAACTTTACCATTTCAGTGTGGATAGAAAGAAGTTCAGCTCAGAAAAAGTAACATGGAAAGAAAAAAGATGGCAATGCTGGATGGTACAGGGACAGACAACGGAAGAGAAAACCCAGACTCTGGCAAAAGTCACATTATCCAAAGAGCACTACATGGGTTAAAGATTCCCTTCAGGTGTCATTGAAAAGAGAACCCTCAGTCCACAGGAACCAATGGACATTTGGTCACCAAGCCAGTGCCCAGATAGAGTTAACCAGCCCCGTGATGACCACCGAGCTGCCTCCAGAAGCCCCCTGGGCTCCCCTGCTGGAATGAGGGGGGTGCCACGGGCCTAGACCATGCCCCCCTCCTTCCTCCTCCTCCCTCCCTACCTCCCTCCCCTCTCCCTTCTCCAGTCCACTGCAACATCTTAGAATGTAAAAAGTAATAAAAATAATAAATAAATTACTTTTTTTAAAAAGTCTGCAGCCCTGCCTAGAATGTACACACTCTGAGGGCAGGGATCTCATGTCCCTTATTCCTCATTGTATCCCGTCACCTGGCACACTGCCTGGAACAAAGGGCCCACGGTATATGTCTGATGAATGGAAAACGAAGGATTGGAGTCACACAGACCTGGGTTTAAATTCCAGCTCTGCCATTATAGGACCTTGGGTAAATACGTAACTATTCTAAACCTGTTCCTTATTTTTTTAATGAATACAACAAAAGCTCCCACCTTGCGAGATTGTCATAAAGATTAGGCAAGATGACACCCATGAAGTCCAGAGCCCAGTGCCAGCCATGGCCAGCCTTCTGTGCAAAGTGTTTCCAGAGGAAACCCAGCCACGTCAGGCACCCTGCTGTACGTCAGTTCTACATCCATATTTCCACCCAGAACAGGTGCAGCACACGCCTCTTTATCGCTGCTGTAGACAGTTGAAGATAATTACAAACAGGTTCTGGGGACCGAAATGTTATTAATTGTCACTTCTTTACAATCTTGCTCAAAGATCGGTTCTTAGCAACAGGGCCTCTGAGGCAGGTTCTGACTTACTCATTAAGGCAGGAAACAAGCCTCTATCCACTGTCCACCTAGAGCTTTAAACGCCAATGATTACAGCAAACAGGGGCCACACTCATGAGCTGACCAGTGGTATTAATTATTTACAGAACTTAACGTTTGCAAGATGTCTCTCCTTGAATTCTCAAATTCCCAGCAAGAAACCTCTCACTTTATCTCATTAGCTGCTCCACACATGGCAACAACTCCTACCTTATACAAGGTCTGTAGCAAAAAGGTTTCCCTTTTTCCAAACGTCCAGGAGGAACCAGGTAGTTTTCAAAGCACCGTGCTCCCTCTGCTGGCCATTCTATGAACTGCAATAGCAGTATCCACACCACCCCCTCTCCAGTTCCCGCTCCCCTAGAACAACGGGAATTGGCCTTGGGGACACACAGACAACATTGTACTCCAGCTGAGTGAAGGGTAATCCCCTTTCATTTGTAACTTTTATTAAGTTATATTTGGGAGGGGGAAGGGTAATGGGTGCAGATTCATAAGATAATGAGAATTAAGTCTTTGGCCAAAATGAGGCCCCACTTCAAATCCTTTGCTGTGGATTTCAAAGCCAACTTGTATCTTGAGGGGAAAGGGAGGTGGGGGGAGTGTTTGGGTTTGTTTATGCTGAGCAAGAAAGGGCTTCCTGTTGCTGAAAAGACCGGATCTGAAGGCTCAGAGCCTCCTGGGGCTGCCAACATTTCTTAGGCAACCCCCTTTGACGCCTCTGGTGCAAATTAATCGAAATACACAGAGGTGATTTCCCTGGAAATCCACCGGGGCTGAGAATGAAGGGAAGTTGAGGCTCAGGGCAGAAAGCTGGGGCTGGGATGCTGCCAAGCCCGAGACAGATGGTGGCAGTGGGATGTTTGCCTGGGCCCCAAGGGCGGGACCCAGATCATTTGAATATGGGGTGTGGGGGAGGTCCGCACACCCGAAATCACTGGAAAGACCATCACATTCACTCCTCTCTTCCTCTGGCTGTTAGCTCAGTTGGTTAGAGCGTGGTGCTGATAACACCGAGGTCCAGGGTTTGATCCCTACGGCCAGCAACCAAAAAAAATAAAAAAATAAAACTTTGCTCCTCTCAACAATTTTTTTTTTTAGTTGTAGACTTTTCCTAACCAGAAACCAGTATCTTCCCCTCTTTCTTGATAAAAGTGGAGTCTTCTGTTGCTGAAGTTGAAAAATGCCCAGCTTTCTTTCCTTCCTACTTTGTTCTGAACAGCACCTAGGCTCCTTCCAACTCCCCATCATCTCTGCCTATTCAAATTACCTCTTGTTTATCATGAAGGGCCGAAAACTAGACTCTTGGCTGAAGTCCATCAATGGGTGAAAGTTGGATAGATTACAGGACTCCACACTGTGGAGTGGTGTACACTATTAGAGAGAGTGAGCATAAGCTACGAGCACAGACCAGGAGGGATGGCTGTGCATACTGCAGAGTGAGAAAAACAAAAGAGCTTTAGAGTTCTGTGCCGGACACCCTATAAGCAGGCAATTAGTTTTGCAATAGACGGTCCCCAACTTCCAATGATTTGACTTGTGATTTGTTGACTTCAAGATGGTGTGAAAGTGATCGGCACTCAACAGAAGCCCTACTTTGAATTTTGAATTTTAATCTTTCCCCGGGCTAGCAATATGCAGTGCAGTACTCTCCCGTGATGCTGGGCAGTGGCAGCCAGCCATTCTGTTCTTCACTGTCAGTACACATTCAATAAATTACATGAGATATTCAACACTACACAACAGGCTTTGTGTGAGATGATTTTGCCCAGCTGTAGGCTAATGAAAGTGTTCTGAGCACGTTTAAGGTAGGCTAGGCTAAGTATGATGTCCAGTAGATTAGGTGTATTAAATGCATTTTCAACTTATGATGGGTTTATCCAAACCTAACCCCATCGTAAGTCAAGGAGCATCTGTATATTTGTATGAACAAGAGAAGGATACACCCCAAATAGTTAACATCAGTTATTTCAAGGGGGCCAGATGGGAGGGGGCAGGGGAGACTGGCATTTTCTTTCTATACCTGAATATCAGGAGTCTGGTTAAGAAGGAGATCTAGTCCTTTTCTGTGCACCTGTCCCATACCAGGTGGTTCCCAAATGTGCCTCCGTGAAGTCCTTCCTTCTCTCCCACCTTTATTTCCCCTGTGGAGCTTGGTTGCCGGTTTCCATAAGAACATGGCTCATGGCATATTTTAGCACTCATATATGGGCCTTATTTGCCCCTGGATTTTGAGCTTTGTAAAGCAGGGAAGGAGGGTCTTTACAGCTTTATAACCCAGGCCAGGCTGGCATGCAGTGAGTGCTGAATAAAGGCGTTCAAAAGCTCAGGAACGGGAAGAATCATTTAAGAAATATATTCTAACAACCGGTGGAAATGAATGGCTTAAAACCACGTCACAAATCAAACTCAGGCTGAATTCAAGAACTAACTATAAAGAACCAAATATTCAGTCTACTGCAGTGGTTCTTACACTTCAGAGTACATTAGAATCACCTGGAAGGCTTGTTAGAACACAGGTTTCTGGGCCCCAGGCCAGAGCTCCTGATCCGCAGGTCTGCAGTGAAACCTGTGAGTTTGCATTTCCAGGAGATTCCCTGGTGAGGCTGAAGCTGGAACAGCTGACTCTCCAAAGACTCCAGAGACAGCCCGGACAGATTTGGCTCGGACCCATCCTCAGAGCCTTCCCTCACACCTGTGCAGTGCCCTGCTCACGTGACCAGATTAAACACACACACACACACACACACACATACACACACACACACACACACACAGATGCTCCTCAATGACGTCCTGATAAACCCTTCTTATCGAAGTCGAAAACACTTGCTCCTTTACTTCCTTCAAATGTCACCCTCTGAGAGGCCTTCCCAGACACCTTCTATACAATTACAGCCCCAGCCCAGCGCCTCCTGTCTTCTGTACCTTGTTCTATTTTTTCCCCATAACAATAATTGCCACCTGACCTATTAAGAATTTACCAAAGCTTTTGCTTATGATCTGTCTCCCTCTAGGATGCAGATGACAGGAGGTTGAGAACTCAGTCTCTTCGGTTCACTGCTGTCTCTTGGGTGCTGTGAATGGTGCCCAGGCCATACCAAGTGCTCGATAACTAGCCGTCGAATGAGGAAATGAACTACAACATCACTCGTTTTAGATTCATTGAGACTTGCCTCATGACTCGGGGATGGCCGAGTTTTATGACAGTCTCCTGAGTACTGACGAGGATGTGTCTTCTCTAAGTGTTGAGAACAGGGTTCTTCCTACAAATGTCCCTTAAATCAGTCTTACTGATGACATATAGAAGCCTTCTATGTTCCTATTACATTTTTGTTTGCTTGTCTGTGTCAAAATCTCCCACTCTGATGGGGGATGTGACGATTAAGCACATTATTTATATTATCTTATTTAATTCTCATAGTAATCATTCCACTTACTATCACTGTGTAGTCCACCAGCCCTAAATGAATGGCAAAAAAACAAGCGTTTTCTTATGCTCACAGATCCTGTGGGTCAGGAAGTCCTGTCTGACAGGGTATGGACAGCTTGTGTCTGGGGCCTCAGCTGGAGACTCAAAGGCTGGGGCCACTGAGGGCGGAAGACCAGGATCACTGGAGGTGACGTCACTCACAGGCGTGATGATTGATGCTGGCTGTCAGCTGGAACCCCCATCCATGGCTACACCATTGGTCTCAGCACATGCTGTTTGGGTGTCCTCACAGCACGGCAGCTGCTTGCAAGAGTGAGCACCCCAGAAGAACAAAGAGGAAGTGCACAGGTTTTTTAAGACCTAGCTTCAGGAGTTACTTAGCATCACTCTGCCATACCACGACCTGGGCCAGATTCAAGCAGAGGGGACACGGACGCCATCTCTTGATGGCAGGATGTCAAGGTCACATTATATGAAGAGCATGTGGGCTGGGACACAGCATTGCGGAGATCACTGGAAAATACTATCTGCCACAGCAACCTCTGAAGTCTGGCCCATGTTGTGGTAGGGCAGGAGTTTTTATTTTTGTTTAATAAAATCACTAGAAAGAAAGTTAACTAACAATTAAACAAGAATTGATCTGCTGCCTGACCAGCCGAGAGCAGAGAGCTTCCCGGGACCTGCTCCTGCTGCGGGCAGCGTCTCCCCACCCCGCAGGCTTTCAGTTTGGAGACCACGCAGAGGTCAAGGCCCTAGGATCCCAGACAGGGTCCTTTCTTCTCCTCTCCCCCTCCACCTGAGGACTAGAAACAATAACCTTCCCCATCCCCACCTCACAAGAACATACCATACACGTGAGAGCCAAGTCACCCAAGCCCTCTTAGAGTCCACACTGCACATTTCCAAAACTTCCCTGAACTGCTGGAGAGGAAAGGTGAACAGGACCCTAGAGACGGGGCCCTGGTCCAGTAGTTCTTGGGCGGTTGTGGGCATCAGAATCCCTGGAATCCTTATTTAAAATACAACTTCCCAGGGCTGGCCAGTTACACCAAGGTCAAGGGTTCACATCCCCATACCAGCCAGCCACCAAAAAAATAGTAAAATACAAATTCCCAGGACCCCTGCCAGAGCCTCAGAACCCCTGAACCCCCAGGCTGGGGCCTAGCACACATATTAAAAGCTCCCCTAGTGAGTCTGGTGCCCACCCTGGATGAAAACCTCCGCTCCAGTCTGACGCTGTGCTGTGATTTGAGTGTGGTTTGTCCCCACCAAAGCTCATGTTGGAATCTGATCCCCAGTGTGGCAGGGATGGGAGGTGTTTGAGTCATGGGAGCAGATCCCTCATGAGTAGATGAAAGTAGGTGAATGCTCTCTCTCAGGGCGAGTTTTCACTCTGGCAGGAATGGATTAGTTCTTGTGAGAGTTAAAAAGAGTCTGGCTGCCTCAGTTTCTCTCTCTTGCTTCTCTCACCATGTGATTTCTTTGTACACTCCCTCACCGTCCTTCCATTTTCTGCCATGAGTGGAAGCAGCCTGAGACCCTCGCCAAATGCAGCTGTCCAATCTTGGACTTTCTAGCCACCAGAATCATGAACCAAATAAACCTCTTTCTTTGTAAATTACCCAGCCTCAGATACTCTATTATAGCAACAATAAGCAGATTAAGACACCTCATTATACAGCTGGAAGACCAAGACCCAAGGGCACAAGTGACTCCATGCAGTGACCCACCAGGTCAATGCCAGGGTGGGAACTCCATGCCAGCAGCCTCTCTAGAATTTCCTTAGAGTACCTTTTCTCTGTTTCAACCTCATGTCCTGTTAGATTGTCAGTTTATCAAGCGGAACCATTTGAAACAAATGAAAGCAACAACAAACTCCCAGGCTGGAATCATGAAGGCCGGCAGACAACAATACACATTGCCTCTTTTAATCCTCATAATGAGGCCAAGAGGCAAAACTGCAATCATGCCCATTTCACAGATTGTGAAACAGAGACCTTGAGAAGAAACCTGATTTAGCTGGGCTCAGACAGAACTAAGGTACCATGTAATCACTGCTCCCTAATAGCTAAGCTACCTCCCAGGCACTGGGTTAAGTCCTTTACAAAGAGTAGCGCATTAAAGCGTCAGATCAACACCATGCTGTAGATACTAATCATGTTCCTATTTAACTGATGCTCCACTGAAAATGACACATATCGAGGCCTGTTATGTAGCAGGTGCTTTGCCAGGTGTGATTCATGCCTCTTGGTATTTAATCCTTTCAACAGTAGGTCTGTTTTACAGTGGGTCTGTAGGTCCTGTTTTACAGATCAGGAAACCGAGGCTTGGCGAAGTAAGGAATTTGCCCACGTTTGCACAGCTGCTAAAGGGCACAGCAGCTTAGGCTTTGATGCTGTCGTCAAAGTACACAGACGGTGTACTGCCTGCATCTGCAGAATGCAAGGTTCCTGAGGGCAACTTACGTTGTAAACAAGGGTACTTCCAAAAGTCCCTGGAAAAATAGAATTGAAAGATAATATGACTCTTTCCATGAACCTTTCAAAGTACCCTCATGTTAATATAACGTAAGTGTGCTTTTGTGCACTGGTAGAGTTTGGATGTATTGTCCCTACCAAAGCTCATGTGGAAATCCGATCCCCAATGTGGCAGTGTTGAGAGCTGTTTGGGTCATGGGAGCAGATCCCTCATGAATGGCTTAATGCTCTCCCTGGGGGAGGAAGGAGTAATGAGTGAGTTCTCGCTCTATTAGTTCCCATGAGAGCTGGTTGTTTAAAAGACCCTGGCACCTTCTCTCTCTCTCTCTCTCTCTCTCTATCTCTCTCTCTCTCTCAGGAGTAATGAGTGAGTTCTCGCTCTATTAGTTCCCATGAGAGCTGGTTGTTTAAAAGACCCTTGCACCTTCTCTCTCTCTCTCTCTCTCTCTCTCACTTCCTCTCGCCATGTGATCTGCTTGCACCTGCCAGCTGCCTGCCACTTTCCACCATGAGTAGAAGCAGCCTGAGGCCTGTGCCAGATGCAGCTGTCCCAGAATCGTAAGCCAAATAAACCGCTGTTCTTTATAAATTACCCAGTCTCAGGTGTTTCTGTTATAGCAACACAAAACGGACTAAAACACACACCATCTTCCCTCCTCAATCCACTTGAACAAACTGTGTTGCATTCTCATTCAGAAGCTGGCCACCTTATTTTATTTGGAAACAAGTCAAATGCGATGCCTGGAGGTAAAGTCAAAAGTTTTCCTTAACGAAACTTAATCATAATTGTACTGCAATTGTTTGTTTATTGTCTGCCCTATTAGACCGTGAGCTTCTTGATTAAATTCCATATATGTTTTATCCCTATAACCTAGGATGATGCTTGGCTGATAGCGTACAGTCCAAAAACATTGCTGAGTCGAATTTTCTTTCTGGAAATATGCTACCACCCTTAGCAAATGTACTACAATTATTTATATAATATCATTCACAAAATTTAGAACAATGAATATTTTATTTTTATGCTAATGCATAGTGGCCGGCACACACTGTATGTCTTCAGATAATCCAAATCAGTGCAATTCAATCCAACTAGATACAACAAAGACTGAAATTTTCAGCCTCTCCTGGAAACAGTACCTGCCAACCACACCTCACTCATTTCTGCAGGGCTCAGTAGAGAGCAGTGATCAGTGAATATGGCTTCCAAAAAAGGTGCTTTTTCTCCAGGGTGTCCTTGGAGAGGATCTGCAGAGAAGCCTCTTTGTTAGCAGCTGCTCAGCAAGCCCCCGAGCAGACATGTGGGTTTCTTCTGCAGAGCAGAAAGCAGGCTCGTTCTTTTGAAGCAGCAGAGGTGGGGGGCCCGCTCCCCCTCGATCTCCCTCCCACACTACCGGTCCACTCTCCAGAGCCAGCAGCCCCGGAGGCTTCCAGCAGCCCCTCCTGCCAAGCCCAGGCAGGAAGTGTGGCCTCTGGTTACCTGTTCTTCAGACTCAAGTTCAGCCCCTGAAGGGACTTGGTCTAAACCCATGTGGTGATTTCCATTAAGCTCTTCAATCAGCCATTGTCCTGAGGGAGTGGGGCTGGGGAGGGTAGTTTGGAATCTCTGCTCCTGCACATAGAGCTGGGTGAGCCCTGGCAAGTCTTGTCATCTGGTCCCCAGTGTCCTCGTTTGTAAAATGCAGAGAGTGGCAGTTCTGGCCTTGCCGAATCAACACTGTGCCCAGGGCCAGGCACATAGTAAGGCCACAGCAGGTGGTAGTTCTCATGGTCACGTCCGCCTGTGCTGTGGTTGCAGTTGACGCTACACCGAGGACCTGCACGGCCTTGAGCACACGAGGTGTCAACAAGTACCTGCTGGTTTTCACACAGCTGTGTGTTCTCAGCAACACAGGGACTGGCACTTTCTCACCCATTTGAAACAACATTTGGTGAGGGCCTATGACTGTGCCGGCAAGGAGCAAGACACACCCTCCTTGGTCCCTAGAATGGTCCATCCAGTGGGAAGGAAAATACAGTGTAATAGATGCCAAAAGACGATTTACGTATTTGTTCATTTATACCCTTTTAACCAAGATGGTTAAAGGAACGAACAGAAAAAAGGATGGACTTCACTGATTAAGAGAAAGAAAGAAAAAAGGACTTCACTGATAAGAAAGAGAAAGAAAGAAAATGAAGATCAGAAAGTAAGATGGGCCAGAGAGAGCTTGGTGCACCAGCGACACACCGTGAATCACCACACCAGCAATGACAGACACCAGTCACTGTGCCACTGTGGGTCCTAGCCTTCTATTCTGCAGAGCCTGGACGCAGCCTCGGAATCCTTCTCAACACATGTTCCAGTGCTCAGTGCCAGCTCTTTGTCATGCCAGCTCCAGTCAGTCATTATCTGAGCTCCTCGGATTTAACTCTCACTTTTCTAGCCGCCCACTTGAAAAGGGGTGGTGGTGGAGGGCAGCACAGGACACTGCTTGCGCCATCAGGAGGGAGCAGTGCACTTGAACTGGCTTTGAAGGAGAGGGGAGGGTGACCAAGAGGGGAGGGTGGGGCAGCAGGGACAGTGCAGAAGGGGCATGTGATTTCACCTGGAGAGAGAAAGAGATTGCCCTAGGTCCTTGTTCATTGAAATAAGAAAATTCCCTGGCAGCTGGGAAACAAAGGGCTTCTAAGAGACTCCCTGTACACCTGGTAGTAAGCGACAGGTGTGGCAGCAGTCGGCCCTCTCACCTGATTACCGAATGTCCCAGTAAAAAGCCCACGCAAGCATAAATGCAAGAGGCCCATTCAATCACAGACTAAACGTCCAAATACATAAGCCTATGTGATGGTTTCTCTCATCCAGTCTTGACGTCACAAAATATGGGACAAAAAATAGTATTATACCACAATGAAAATTCACTGTAAAAGTAATCAATAACTGGAACCCCTTTCAGGGGATACACGCATATTTCCTCAAAAGATACAGAGAAGACTAAGAAAGTTTCAATTAAGCCGAATTATTTTCTGCAGTCCAGGAATTCCTACATAATCATAACACTGTAGGTATAAGACATTTTTTATTTTAATTTTTTTTTTTTTTTGACCGGTAAGGGGATCACAACCCTCGGCACAGTGTGGTCCGCACCACGCTCAGCCAGTGAGCACACCGGCCATCCCTCTATAGGATCCGAACCCACGGCCTCAGTGCTACCAGCTCAGCACTCTCCCGAGTGAGCCACGGGGCCGGCCCTTTTTATTTTAATTTTAAGCCCATTCCTTTAACATCTTGTAGAGCAGAACTGGAAAAGCACCCCCAAGTAATGAGGACAGCTTGCGCAAGCGAGTTAATTCGCTTCCTGCTTTTGAACTCCTCACGGAGCAGCCCTGAGGGGCCCCGCATTTTGCTTTTCTGGGCTATTTTTGTTTTACGATCTTGTAGAGCAGAACTGGAAAAGCACCCCCAAGTAATGAGGACAGCTTGCGCAAGCGAGTCAATTCGCTTCCTGCTTTTGAACTCCTCACGGAGCAGCCCCGCGGGGCCCCGCATTTTGCTTTTCTGGGCTATTTTTGTTTTACGACTCCCTGTGATGTGTCCACTCAGAGAATGGCTCGCCAGAGTAACTGTTGCAAACTCAGGTTTTGCCATTTCCTGAAGAAAGACTGGGTGAATGATGCTCCTGATATAAACTTTGGGAAAAATAACTCTCAGGATCCTACAGGCTTTTACATCACACTTCTGTTCCCGGGACTTGTCCTCTCCAAAAGCAGGTGGCAGCTGGCCACACTTCAATCATGATTTGACAGAAAAGCTAAATCTTAAATATTCTCCACTCTCCTTATGCCCCCACCAAATGCGATCTCAGCTCCTGCTGCAGGAAGGAGAGAGGAAGGGAAAAAAGGAGGGAGGGAGCATCAAAGGAAGCAGGGATATGTCAGGTGCCACTGCTCAGGGTCCCCTGTCCCAGCTGACACTGGTGGACCCACTTCCTTCTGTCCGCTCCCTTCTGAGCCGACGGTCACCTGCTACGCACGTTTCAATCTCTTCTCCTGAAACCCCAACCCAGTCTCGAGCTCGCAGCTTTAAGATGTTACTCCCTTTGTTCCCCCTCTTCACCAGGGACCCTAAAGCAAGGCGCACACACCTGCAGCAAGTCAACAGGTAACCCAGAGGGTGGGGCAAGCTCTCCTGTCAGTTAATCACTTGTGTGAGGGGACTTCAGGAAACTCGTGGGAAAATGGAATTAAAAAATTTTTAAAAGAAATTTAAACTTTATTTCTCAACATAATCTCCATCAAGTTCAAGACACTTTTGTAAGTGGTGACAACATTTAGTCTATCCCTAAAGAACTGAGGATCTTGGGATTTAACCATGTGAATGCTGTCTTTTTTACGTTATTAACAAAAGAAAAATGAGTGTCCTTTAAAGACTTTTTAAGATTGGGGAACAAAAAGAAGTCACAAGGAACCAAATCAGGACCGTAAGGTGGACCCTAATGATTTGCTATCAACATTCTCACAAAATTCCCCTTGTTAGATGAGAGGAAGGAGCAGGATCACTGTCCTGATGGAGAAAGGCTCTCTGGGGAAGCTTTCCCAGGCATTTTTCTGCTAAAGCTTTGCATAACTTTCTTAAAACATTCTCATAATAAGCAGACGTTACTGTTCCTTGGCCCTCCAGAAAGTCAAGAAGCAAAATACCTTGAGCGTCCCAGAAAACTGATGACATGACCTTTGCTCTTGACCACTTCACCTTTGCTTTGGCAGGACCATTTCTACCTCTTGGTAGCCATGGCTTTGACGGTGCTTTGTCTTAGGATCATACTGGTGAAGTCACGTTTCATCTCCTGTTACAATTCTTTGAAGAAAATGCTTCAGAATCTTGATCCTACTTGTTTAAAATTTCCATGGAAAGCCCTGTTCTTGTCTGCAGCTGGTCTGAGTGCAACAGTTTTGACACCCATTGATCAGAAAGTTTGCTCAACTGTAATTTTTCAGTAAGAATTGTGTAAGTTGAACCAGTTGGGATGTCTGTGGTGTTGGCTATTTCTGCAATTAATCATCAGTTCTCTTTAATTAGGGCACAAACAAGATTAATTTTTTTCTCACAAATTGATGTGGATGGTCTGCCACTGTGGGCTTCAAAACTTTGTTGTCCCTTCTTAAAATGGGTTATCCATTTGTAAGCTGCTGATTTATTTGGGGTACTGTCCCCATAAACTTTTTGTAAAGCATGACTGATTTCACCATTCTTCCACCCAAGCTTTTCCATAAATTTGACGTTTGTTCTTGCTGCAATTTTAGCAGAATTCATGTTGCTCTGATAGGAGCACTTTTCAAACTGATGTTTTATCCTTCTTACTGCCTTCAACTAGATTCTGTCCAGACATGTTATAACAAGGTAGTATGAGTTTATTTTGGTGCAAAAAAATTTTTTTGAAATCCATGCACAGTTTTTTCATAATATGCATTTTCCATGATCTCTTTGAAGACCCCTTCGTATCTCCCATCACTACTCAGCATCTCAGGTAGGTGTCCAGCAGTCACTGCAAACTTAATGTTTTCAAGACCCAACTCCCAAAGATGGCCCCATTTGGAGTCTTCCCCATCTCAAAATATGGCAATTGCTCTGGTCAAATATCTTGGAGTCACCTTGGTTCATTTTTCTCTCACAGTGTACAATCCAATATCTAATCTGCCAACAAATCTTGTCAGGTGACTCTGCGAAATGCATCTAGAATTTAGCCACTTCTTCCACTGAGACTGTCTCTCTCCCATCCCTCTCCATTGTTCCCAATTTCTATCTCCATCTCACCATACTGTTTTATTTTCTACAGCGTACTTTTCTCTTTCTAGAATTTTCTTGGTTTTTTGATTCCTTATGTGTTTATCTTCTGCCTTCCCCCTCTAACATGTGAGCTCCATGAAGACAGGAACACTATCTTGTTCATGCCTGCATAGATGGATAAATGAAGGAATTGCAGAACTTGTATTCTTAAAAAATGGGCAGCAAACTTGGCTTCCAGCACAAGAAAACTGAAAATTGAAATTCTGT
This sequence comes from Galeopterus variegatus, assembly GCF_000696425.1. Classification (NCBI taxonomy): domain Eukaryota; kingdom Metazoa; phylum Chordata; class Mammalia; order Dermoptera; family Cynocephalidae; genus Galeopterus; species Galeopterus variegatus. Next base: position 98,261 of record NW_007728650.1, on the reverse strand, counting down.
TCTGACTTTTCGTTAATGCTCTGCCTCTATTTCTCGGCTGGCTTTCTTTTGGATCCCTGTTCTAATTCACACACACCTGAACGTGACTTACCTGGCTTCCCTTTCAGACCTTAGTGTTTGTCTTTCAAAATGTTTTCAGCACTTTTCACTGTAAGGCTCTGTCGACAGCACTCCACAATGTGTCTACATATCTTCTGTTGTGGTTACTTTGAAGTCTGTTGAATTATATTGTTTTGACAGGACTGTCACATCTCAAAACGTGTTGCTAACTAAAAACATATGCAGGACCTTTTTTCCTTCTCTTTTTCTTTCTCTTTAAAAAAAAAAAGAAAAAAACAAAAACTTCACTACTGTCTTGCAACTAAACAGATGACCACAAGAGGGCACCATGAGGCTGCGCTTCTGCTTGGTGTAAAGTGGATGGAAAATTGAGACCTGTGGGGACCGTGCAAAACTTTAGGACCTTTATTCTTAATCTCTCTTCATGCCAAAAGCTACATCTCTCAGTGGTAACACACCCATTGAGAAGGAGGCTAGGAAAACTAAACACTGGTACAACATTAATAATTGATGATAATAATAACAAGCTGCAGAACTTAGTTAGTAGGAACTTTACAAAAGTACTGTGTTTACTCAAATATACTTTGTTCTAAGCTATCTTATCAAGGTTGAGTGAAAGTGTACATAGATCAACAGCTGTCAGCATAAAGTGAAGAAATCTGAAACTTCTGTAAATGACAGCCTTCAGAAAAATTTCTTCTATAATAGAAGCTCAAACAAGGTTAACAGCATAATTGAAAGGGTGGAGAGGATGTCAGCCCTCTTATAATAGAGGGTCATTCATACAACATCAACTTCTTAGTGACAACCTCAAAGAGAACTTTCAACCTTCAGAAATACTAGAAATTGGATGGTTTGATGGATTTGGAAGAAGTGGGGACAGGAGAATAGAAAAAGGTTTTAAATATGCAAGTCAACATTCTAAGTTGCCCTTACATAGGCAAAAGGGAAAACTGAGACTTCGACATCAGAGAATCATGTTCAACATTTAACTAGCTGTGTGTCACTAAGGAAATTAATTTACCTCTCTGAGCCTCCATCTTTTTTACTCTACAATGGAGATAATAACCATATCTACTTCTAGGGGTGTGAGAATTAGGAAATTAAGTCTCAATCACCTGGTGCATAACAGATGCCAAAATGGCTACACTAATGACCGTTTATTTTACATACCCAAGCTGTACAGAGTGTTTTGGGTGTAAATTTTATAAGAAATGTCTCTACGTTGCTATGGATTATGAATTGGATCCTCCTCTTGGAAATTCTTCAAGAGAAGCCAGGAAAGCTTTCAATAGTTTTTAACTCAAATTCATAAAAATGGTTACAATATCTTGATCATTGCCATTTGCTTTAGACATTGCTACCACAGGGGATCAAGATGTATTTAAGAACTTACCTGTAGAATTAGTTGACATCAATTCAGATCAATGGCTGAAATAAAAGTATCTTCAAGATATCTTACAACGCATTGAATGACATGGGTTTCACAGAGCATCCAGAGCCCGCTCAGTGCAATGTTTCGGGGGAGGATGGATGAGCAGGATGCAAAAACCCACCTCCTGCTTTAAAGGAGTCTCTCTCCATAAAGGAGACAGGAGTTTAAAAAACAATAAGAGCCAACAGATACCTCAAGAATTCACTGGAAGATCGTATCCGCAAATTCTAATTTCAGGTTTCTATTGATCACAGATTTTGTGTCCAAGGCTTGTAAAAGGCTTCTTGGCAAATCCATCACTTTATACACCAAGGCTTGGTCCCCAAACTTCTGGATTTCATAACTAGTACATTTTTTATTTTTGCTCTGCCAAGCTTCGTGTGCTGGTTTTCATCCTCATGCTGGTCTCCTCGTAGGTAGAAAGCAGCTGTTCACTTCAAGACCCGGGTCTGAGTTATGTGTAGGAAGGAGAGGTCAGGGGAGGGACAGGGTGCTGGGTAAGGCAGCAAGGAACACAGGATTTCCTCCTAACAAGGGACATTACCCCGGGGACCTCTGCCTTCATCTCCCCGGCTAGGGCTGTATCACATGGCTGCTCCTAAGAGCTGGGATGGCCACATGTCACCTTTCCAGCCTTTGTAGTAAAGGTAGGCAAGAGGAAAGTGAATAATAATGGCTTTGGGGTATCAATCAATATGCTGTGCTATCAAAGGGCCCAACCAAGGGTTTTCAATGTTTTATTTCACCAGTTAAAGACATTAAACCACAAACTCTCACCTACTGCCTCCACCATTTCATAAAGGAAAGGGCATTTGTAACACTGCTGTAGAGGGTTATAAATCTTGATTCTCATTTCATTTTTAGAACAGGGTTTTTAGGTAATGCGTGTATGAGGCAACAGTCTCTGGTCAGGGGGCCAAAGCCCACAGTTAGCGTTTAAGCCCATTTAATCAATTAAAAGCCCATTTAATCAATTCTAATTAAATATATGTTGATTCTCATTTGATTTTTAGAATAGGGTTTTTAGGGAAATACACATACAGGGCAACAGTCCTCCATTAAGAGACAGCAGTCTGCAGATAGCGTGGCAACTGTCCAGCTAATCAACTCGAATCACTGTTCAAGTACAGGATTGTGTACTTTAATGATTTTAGAGCTAACAGGTGGTTGTCATACCGATCCTGTAAAGAGATTTTAAGAATTGCTGAAGGCAAAGATGTGAAAAAATGTTTGCTAAGGGCAAGCTGTCTGTTGGTGGAAACTTTAGAGATAATTATACTTAGATTTTATCATAAGAATGTAACTTTGCTTAAATCATTTGAGGAGAGGTTATATTTTAGATAATGATTACAGTTTGACCAACTGAGCTTTTCACAAATTGTACTTTGGAAAGTCATGTTGTTGATTTTACTGATGTTACCAGTTTCCATTGTTTAAGCTATACTTAGCCATAGATAACTTTTGTCACACTGTCCATGTCTTTGTGTTCTTTTGAAATGATTGTATCAGCTGATTTTTCTTGTGAAACTTCCTTGTCTTTAGAATAAAAAACAGAAGCTAACTTTGAAGTGGGGCTGCACCCAGTTTTTTCCTACTAACAGAGGAGCTGCTAGGTGCAGTCCCTTCAGGCTTCTCATGGCATTCATGATGCTTTGAGTAATCCTTTTTCGTCTCCGTTACACAGTGAGAAGTATAACAACTGCAAAAAGAGGAAAGGCAATCTCTGAAGACGCATCTGTCCTACACATTGCATCAATGCAGTTATATGAAACATTCCCCACATGGTTCGTAGTTTCTGTGACGTTTTCACTGAAAACTTCAACATGGGTTGGCACCACCCAGGCCTGGGAACGGTGTTGAGGAATGACTGCTCTGTGTTTGCAGTCAGACCTGTAACCACAACACTATACAGCCTACAGCTTTGGGAGACCTAACACAGAAAAGGGATTTTTCTCAGATTTATTCATACACATGACCATGGAACAAATTTCAGTGGAGTTAAGTCTCATTGCAAACTTCATAAGCTGCTGTAAATGACGATGTATGTTATTAGGCCAAACTAATACCTCTGTTTCTGTTCCAGATCACGAGCAATGCTCTATTAAGAGAGACTGAATTGGTACCTGAGAGATCAACTACTGAGTTTGAAGCAGGGTAAAGTGAAGGGGAGGGGAGATGTCTTCAGGGGGGACACATGAAGGCCAGCTGTCAGTCAGCCAAAGGCCCCCATGAAGAGCACAGCACAGTGGCCGAGTCTTTACACAAAATGAAGATACAGTGTCAGTCCTCCGAGGATGGGAGCCCCTGACCCAGGGCATCTGGCCCATGCAAACTCATGGCTCTATCTCCTGTCATGGGATGGAAGTTCCAAGGGGACACATTGCCATTTCTCATTAGTGAGTAGGTCACATGGCTAAGTCATTTGAATCTTTCCCTAAAGAAGATTCCACACCTCTCACAAGAAATACTCCCATTTAAAGGAAAAACACAAATTTCACCTGGAAGAGAAAACAGACTTTAAATATTCTGTCAATGGTATTATAAATTATGTCTCCACTGGAGAAATTCTAGGCATCTCAGTTAGCGGTAGCAGCCCTTCAGGACTATTTTTCTGCTAATTCTCCCCCCAACTTTGGTTGGGTTCTGACTTTTCAAATGTAGGACCAAGCTAGTTAGGAGTGACTATACATTTGGAGGACATGACTATGCATTAGAACAACACTACTGAGATCAGAGGTAAAAGGCAAACTTCTTCTGTCAAGGGTCGAATAGTAAATATTTTAGGCTTTGTGAGCCACATGGTCACAACTATTCAATTCTGCCATCGACTCTGCCATAGTTGCAACAAAGCAGCCACAGACAATACATCAAGCATGGAGGCAGCTGTGTTCCAATCAAACTTTATTATGGTTACTGGATTTCAAATAACCTTTCACATGGCATAAAATATTACTTTAAAAATTTTTTTCCAACCATTAAAATGTACTTGTAAAATCTCTTCTTACCTCAATGAGCCATAATAAAACAGGCAGTGGGCCTTTGAGGGGTTGTTTGCTGATCCCTGAGTTAGAAAATAAATGTATTATAATACAAATTAAAGTATCAACACATCATTTTTCTGTAATCACACAAGCTGATTATAAAGTTCATGTGAAAAAATAAGCAAGATTAGGTCTGGAAAACTCAGAGAAGGGAGATAAGGAGGAACTGTACTAGAATGTAAAACACAATAAACAGCAGCAATTAAGCCAATGTAGTATCAGCGCACAAGGAGAAAGTCCAGAAATACATCCAGATGCACTCAGGAATTAACTATGTGATGAGGGCAGCATATCAAATCAGTGTGATAAAGGTGAAGTTTTTAATAAATGGTGTTGGGCCATAAAGACATAGATCCAAACCTCACTACAGGTCAGGATAAAAAGTGCTCCAAAAAGACCAAATATTAAATGTAAGAAATGAAACCGTATAATTTAAAGTGGGGAGAAGCTTTTCTTAAAAATCATTTCAAATTCAGAACCATTAAAAGGAAAAACTCATAAATTCAAACACATAAAAATAACTATTTTGCTTATGATTGGGGTGGGGTGTCATGCAAAGACCAAAGGGAAAAGACTAACTGGAAAAAAATATATGTGATCCTGGGCCGGCCCATGGCTCACTCGGGAGAGTGTGGTGCTGAGAAAAAATATATGTGATCTAACTCTTATCACAGAGTAATGGTTCATTTCCATAATGTATAAAGGAAATTCTAGAATTTTCTAGAAATTCTAAAGAAAAAGACTGACAACCCAATCAAAAAATGGGCAAAGGGCATGAACTGAGAGGTCACAGAAAAATATCAACAGCCCTTACACATGTGAAAAAGCCCAACTGTTGGTGAAGCCGTGGGAAACAGGCCCCCAGCTTGAGGAAGGACAAAATGACATGACCCCTGCAAGGGAAATTTGACAGGAACTACTCAGAATACTGAAGCAGGTACTTTTTAACTCAGGGTCCCACTTCTGGGAATGCATGCTACAGACATCAAACGGTACATTTACAGTTAGCTCGGTTGGTTAGAGCGTGGCCTTAGAACAGCAAGGTCAAAGTTCAGATCCCCAGACTGAACATTTACACAACATTCACAAGATTATTCACTGAAACATTATGGTAGAAGCCAACAATGGAAAACAAGCAAAGCATTCATCCACTCCATGGAACACAATAAAGAGCAAGGATATACTCTCCGTAGTGCATGGAGTGGGCAGCAGGATATATTATGAAAAAAGCAAGATGCACAACAATGTATCTATTTATTCTTATTTTAAATACATATAGTTATTTTTTTCCTAATTGTAAAAGGAACACAAAAATAAATTTTAAAAAATATAAGCAGAAATTTGGTGAAGGATATGAGCAGGTAAGTCACACACCCCAAAGAAACATACAAGACTAATAAGTACATTCTAAGATCTGGTTGCAGGTAGGGGACACGGCTGGCCCTTGGCCCAGCCTCAGGATCCCCAGGCGACAGGGCTGGGTGCGTGGCTTGCCTGGATGTGGGCAGAGGTGCACAACAGCGTATTTAGTGTGCTACTTTTATGTAAGAAAGGGAAATAAGACTATATATTTTAATCTGCTTGTATTTGCATCAGAAAACACTGAGAGAAAAAGCAAGAAACTAATAAAAATGGTTATCTGTAGAGGGTTTGGGGGAAAGGGAATAGGGACAAGTGTGGGAAGGAGAGTTTTATGTCATCTCAACATTTTAACTATTTAAAACAGTCTAATTTCTTTAAAAAAAAAAATGAATGATTTCACTTGTTTGACAAAGTTTTATTGAGCAATGCCCCAGGCTCTCATTAAATATCTGGGTGGGGGTGAGGTTTGGAGATAAGTAGAGAATATGACTGCATGCTTATAAATATGTATATTTCTACATATTAAAAAAACCTTTGAATATCTGCTTTGGTGCAATGGAAAACAAGTTTCATCATTAAGAGGCCAAATCTCATGATTAATTGCAGGTGCATGAATATGAGAGCAATCAAAGAATTAGAGCAACTCCATTCAAGATGAAAGAGCATTCTAAGACAGTGCCTGCCTTCGAGGGAGCTGAGCCCCTTGGTGAGGGACAACCACCACACTGGACATAAAATGTCATTTCAGAGACATCCTATTTAAAATAGAACTAGCTTCCCCAACTCCCCATCCTTCCCTGCTTTATTTAGGTTCGAAGCACTTATCACCATCTTACATATATTTTCACTTGTCTGTCTGTCTTCATCAATTCCTGTGTCCCCAGGACTAGGCTCATAAGTAGTCCCCTAATAAATATTTATGAATGAACAAATGAGCAGATCACTGCCTGGATTGATTGATGGCCCATTCTGAGATATTTGACTCCAGGCCATTCATTTTATCATCTTGGAACTCTGGATGTGTTTTTCAATCTCTGTGGCCATGGCTGTTGCCATTACCAGAGCTTATGCAACGTTGGTCATCACTGTTCACACCGTTGTCACTCAAGCCAAGGCATGTACACTGCTGGTGTACCATATGTATTGAAATTAATCACGACTGAAAATGGCTTTGGAAGGATCACACTGTGATTCCACACTGAGACAAAAAGTTAGCACGTCCTCCCAAAAGTCACGGAAACAGAGCAGCAAGAAGTAAACTTGACAGTAGTAAAGCATGTATTTGTTACTGTGGGAATAACTGAAACTCTGTATTTTCTTGCCAAGCAACAACCAAGAGTTTTGCAGAGCCTGAGAAAGGAAAATACCCACAAATAGATGAAGCTGTGTTTTTGTTTTATTGCAGGATTGACCATCACAACCCAAAATGGTGCAAACAATGGAGAAATAGCAAAATTCCTCAGAAGAGATGAAAATGTCAAACCAAGACAAACTTGTGACTGGTCCATGCATTGTGCAGAATGAAACAGTCTTGTGCCCTGTTTCAATGGGCAGCTCATTTTCTTACTTTGCATAAAATAGTGGTGTATCTTACCATTTCAGATGGCTTGAAATACAGCACGTGGTTTGCCTGCTAGATACTTCCTGTCTCCCCCTCCACCACATGTCCAGGGGCTAGGATGTCTATTTCACACATTACTTAATAATTCTTCTAAGAATACTTAAATTTTAATGGCCTGTTCAGTTTTTTCTTTTCCAGGGCGAATGGGAATGAGGGGGCTGATTTTAAATGTTCCAGTGTCAAACTGTTTCAACTGAGAAAATAATGACATGTCAAAATACCAGGTTTCTTAATGGGGCACTGGTTAAATTATGGTTCAACTATACACTGAAAGAGTATGCAGCTGTGATAGAGGTTGGATGTGTTGTCCCCACCAAAACTCATGTGGAAATCTCATCCTCATCTCTCTCTCTCCCTCTTCCTCTCTCCCTCCCTCCTTTATAAATTACCCAGTCTCAGGCATTCTGTTATAGCAACACAAAACAGACTAATACGAGCTGTTTAAATGACTAGGGCAGCTTTCTAGGTACTGGTTTGGAAGTATCACAAAAATATATTACAAAGGGAAGGAAAAAAAGACAAGGTGCATCTCAGTGCGTGCAGCGTGTATTCACTACGAAAAGGGGAGTCGGAGAGAGGGAGTGATGACCACCTCATGCTTGCAACGGTATACCATTATCTTGGGAAAGGTGCAGGACATTTCTGTCAAATGCTGTTTTTTGAACTCACAAGTAAGGAGGGCTTACTATCAGCCAGACACTTCTAATGGTTAATCCTCTTAACAGTCCTACGGTAGTAGGTACCTCATCCCTCTTATCTTACAGATGCATGGAGATCACATGGCTAGTAAATGGCAGAGCTGAGATTCAAACCCAGGGAATCTGGCTCCAAAATCCTTGCTCTTGAGCACTGTGCCCCACTGGTAGGAGCACATGTCTGGAGAGGTAGGGGGAGGGGTATAACTAAGAGATTTGCAAGCAAGAACAGTAGGACAGAAACAGTCTGGTATATTGTTCTACTTGAATTTTTGCCAGGTGGAAATTATCTAATTTAAAAAATAGATCACGTATTCAAAATTTCTAGCTGGAAAACATGGATGATCCATTTAGAAAGATAAAGGGAAGCCAGTTGGTGAAGTACGTGGCATGTGAAACCAAGAGCTTGGGTCTGCTGTGAATGATGAGGAGCCTTTAAATGTCCTGAACATGAGCAAGTCTAAATGGCTCTGAGAATCTTCAGATACCTCAAATGGCTTCCTCTCCATTGTCCACCTCCCCCTAATTCTACAAGCCTTTCAAGTCTAGACAGCTCCTAAGCATAATGGATAAAAACCATTACTCCAAAACTGGGCTATGGCGTCAGAGCCCCGATTCTCATTCTGCCCTTCCACTTTTGTTTCAAGAGTCCCAGGGCAAGTTGCCTTTATCTCAAATATCTCGCCCATAAAATGCGCATAATATTAAGCACCTCACAAGGTTAATGGGAAGGTTTAAGCAATGCATGGCATGTGTTAGGGATAATGTGGAACGTAAAGTAAGTGTTCAGTCAGTGCTTGCTACTATAATCCTGGCACTGGTGAGGATTCAAACTTCGGTGCCTTGGGTTGAATGTCCCTCCAAAACTTAATCCCCACTGTGACTGCTGAGGGTGAAAAATCCTATTATGGTAATTGAAAGGTAGGGCCTTGAAGAGGAGATTGGATTGTAGGACCATGCAGTAGTGAATGGATTAATAATGGTGGGCAGGGGCATGGTCCTGAGGGTTTTAAAGAGTGAATGTGCTTAGTCTCTCTCTGCCATTTTCACAATGTGATACCCTGCCATCACTGGTGCCACCACTGAGACCTTCACCAGCTGTGTTCCCTGGACTTTGGACTTCTCAGCCTCAAAAACTGTAAGCAATAAATTTTGTTTTCTTTATAAATCACCCAATTTCAGGTATTTATGTTATAAACAACAGAAACAGACTAACACACTTGGTTTTGATTCCAATGAAACTGTTGTCTTCCCTAGGGACAGTGAATATTTCCCTCTCCTTCCGTATCTCTCCTTAAAAGAAACATCATGTCCTGGACTAAATCTAGCTTTATACCCATAACTACTTTTAATGCTCCCAACAATCCTACCAGGTAAATATTATTCTCTCCATTTTATAAACAAGGAAACAAAGGCTCAAAGTACTGTGACTTACCCAAGATGCCTCAGCTGGGGATGATGAAGCTGTGACCTAATCCTTATCACTGCAACCCCATGCCTCTCTACACTGCCCATTACACCATGCTACCTCCCTGTCTTGCTCTCCGAAGGCCAAACTGAACCATGCCCCATCTCAGAAGCCTTCCCAGACTGCCACAACTGCACCCACAGGGCTCTCCCACACCTGTTCAACTCATGTGGCACCTTCAGTTAATAACTTGCATCGCTTATTCTTCAAAGGTGACTGAATTCTTCAAAGCTCAAAATTGGACTGAGTCTACTCTTTCAGCCCTCAAGATACAAAGCAACTAATAAAAGTTACCATCTAACAAGAGATCAATGCTTTTATGCATCTGTATGTATGTACCCTTATCTCCATTTGTTGGAATAAGTGAATTTGATAACCATAAATACATTACATAAAATCCAAGCGGAACACTCAAACATCTGGAATTCTTTCTGTGCTCTATTATTTTTGAGAGGGAACTTATGAAATATATTGGAAATGTATCCCCACCTCCAATACCATACTTGGAATGTGCTTCTAATATTCAATATGAAAACAAAATATCATAATAATGACAAGACACTGCAAATTCTATTACATCCCAAATCAACAAATATTGATATATCTTTAGTAATGTTACACTACTGACTTTAAAATAATTGACATATTTGGCAAGCTGCCAGATCCTCCCTGACAAACCTCCACCTGTGGAGTCCTCACTTGCACTGCCAGAGCTGTGGGGCAAGCATTTTTTGACAAACTCACAACAGAAACTGTCCCACAATTTCCAATGGAAATGTTAACCGCTACCACACTTTACTATAATACACCCACTACATGAAGAACTAAACAACTTGATGTATAATGGCCTGAAAGCCACACTTTTAATAACTTATGAGATCGTATTCTGAATTCCAACAAAGTAACTCAATTTTAGGTATCCAGCCAGGTTGAAAGTGTAAGATTGCATGTATTCCTAAATGCACATGGGAACTGTTATCACCATCACCTTAGCTTACCCTTCCATTCTGTAGCATTGCAGCAATGCAAAGAAAAACAGTATGATTCAAAACAAAGACAGAATACTAACCAACAGTTTTATCCCACCAATTCTCACCAAATATAAGCAGCACTAAGTCTCAAAAGCCTATTCAACACAAAAATTTCTTGATGCAAGTATTATTGACCTAATATCAAGTCCCATAATACTGTGTGTAAAAGCAGGACATAGGTGGTTTAATGACACAACTTCCCACTTGTAGAAGCATTCATCTCCTATCAGGTGAAGGTATGCTGTGCTCTCTATAGGTCAGGGGTAGTGGTCTCATATTCACAGAAATCTCCTTTGTTGGGTTGCTCATTTCCTGGTGATACACAGTCCAACTGCCTACTGATTTCCTGTCAAGGATGTCCAACAGCATGTATTGCTCCCAACTCCAGAAACCTAGCAGCAAAGCAAGCCTTCAGTGTTGAACTCAGCACCATCAAAGTGGGCAAAGCAGACACAGGATCAGTAAAACAGGAATCCAGAGTTTATTGTATAGTCAGTATCCACCTAGCCCACTTCCTTTTGACTTTGTTACCACTTGCCAAGCACAGGGCTAGCCTGTGAGATTATAAAGACCAAAACAGTGGAGTTTGCTGACTGGTATACAGTGAATTGCTGATATTTTTGTATATTCATTATTTTTGTTTAAAAAAAAATGCATTGCCTTTGGGAAGAAAAACCCTGAAAGTTAACAAACCCAAAGACCACAAACTCTATTGCTGAATTTTAAGCTTAAAAAAAAAATGTTTATTGCTCTAAACTGCTACAATAGAAGGGAATAGTATACTCTTCATTTTACATAGGGAAGTAGCCAGATCATCCATATTGTTATACTAGTCAGTAGAAGAATCAGACTTCCTATCATGAGCCCAAAACTCTGTACTAGCTATATACCATTTAGTAAACAAGATTTAGTGGGTTTAGAGACCAAGTAAGAATGAGAATGAAACTCAGAAATATTTAACATTTAGAAACATGCTGATTAAGTACTCCTATCTCCTCTGAGTTCAGAGCCACAGATGTTACACTCTACTATACCTCCTTGTGCAATAATATATATAAAGAAATGAGAATCTAGACTTGAAAAACCATCTTCCTCTCCACTTCAGGTAATTCTACACTTCTTACCACCTTGTGTATGAAAGTTGGATTTCTGAAATGACTTTAACACAAATGTTATAGACCTGTACATGCAAGCTGATGCCAAATTATGCCAATAGAGAAATTTTTAGAAAAGTATGAACTTTGCCTGAAATGAGGCTTGAGTTGCCTGGCAAACAACCACAACTATTCCATTCCACTCAGATGTACCCTCTCTCCTGGAGCACCATGTCATCACAATAAGAAACAGAGCTGTAACAAAGTCATGCATTAAGCTTTCCTCTCTACAGATTAGAAGATGCTTGTGGATCCTCAACCATCTGAGGTGGGTGGGAAGGGAGGAGGCGGTTAACTATTATGGCAAATAAAATAATTCCACACATAAAGATATTCTTCTAATTTATATTTTATTGCATTATGAAAATAATACATTTATTTGGCAAAGTAATCTAGGCTCCAAGTTGAAATAAAAGAAAATTCTGAAGAAAGTGTACTGAGTATTTTTTAAATGTGAAATAGTAGATGTATTCTAACCAATACATATTAGCATTCTTAACAGGTCAATAACCCAGTAAACCTAATTTTAATAATTCCATATGAAATTACAAGGTGTTTTTGCATTCATTCATTTTATGATTAGCACAAATCTCAAGAAAACTAACCTTCATTTTATCAAAACCAATGTATTTAAGAAATTCCTGTTCAGAAGACAATTTGAAACACTACCAAAATTGTTATTTCCTTTGGTTCTACAAGTTGCATTTTTATCCTTACCACAAGTTACATTTTCCATAATCAAACATTGTAGCAGCTTTAGATTCTGCCCAAGTACCTTTATAAGTAAACTAGTATATTACATTTACATTACTGGAAAAATTGCTGATTTTACAAATGCAAAAATGCATAAACACATGCCTATCTACACCAGCAAAACAAAATACACTGGACCTCAATGTTTGACAGGCCACACCTTCTGGCCCAAGATTTCTGGCATACTCTTCCAAACAAAAGTGTTAAGGCTCCTTGACTGGCAATTCCACTGCTCCAGCCACACTTTTGAAAGGTAGTTACGGAAAATCCTAAGCTGATTAAATTTACCTAATAATCAACATGTAAAATATAACATTTTCCTTTCTTATTTCTGTTCTACCACACTTTCAGAACTAAAAGTATATATTTTTCAAAAACGTACAAGGATAATTTGTTTTCATTTTTTAAAAGGGAAAAGTGCTAAAAACATATTACATATATATTCTCACTTCCCCATCAGCATTTTCAAATTCCTTTTACATGTTGGGTTCAGAGCCTTGAATAACAATCTGCTCAAGGTCAAAAAAACAAAGTATCTTCAATCATTGAGGTCTTGATTCTTCATTTAGATCTTTTAATAAGATTTTGCTTAATGTGTTAAGAAAACGTGCCTAAAATTAGCCTTTTAAAAATTCACAAATGAATCAGTTACTATTAGAACTGACATTTTCATTAAGCAAAACCAGTTAAGTGCACCTATGTATACTTGTGGAAATTTACTTCCAAATGGCCTTCAATATTTAAAACCAGCTGAACAAGGTTTCCCAATTTAACTACAGAAGTATTCCATCTATCCTAAAGAAGATATTCCATGAGCATTCTACAATTATCTGTATAAACAGCAACAAGTTTGATCTATGATCAACATATGAATATCTAATAAATATTAAAACTATTAAACTATAGATTAAAATGCAGATCTCTCACAGAGTTTTAAGTGATGTCATTTTGGTACATTCACCATTATTGTACTTTATTTAATAAAGAAATACATTTGCCCTTGCAAAAATAGCAATTGCAAGTTTACAAATAAAACCACAGACCTCAAAGTCACGATGCTAAATCTTCAACTTAAAGCAACAAAAGTAAACTGATTTGTTTACAAATGGTCCATGGCACTACAACTAAAATTAAAAATATCAAAAGGTCACAGGATCTTGAAGAAAAGGTTTGTTGACAATAATTTCATAAATATTCTAAAGAAAATTTCAAAATTTCTAAACTTAAAATGTTTAAAATCTGCTCTCATTGGCAAAATACCCCTCAACAAAATAAAGTAATAGGTCACTATAAATGAATGTCACATTTAAAATTTGCTTCATTTTAACATTTTGCAAAAAATTTTTTAAAAATTTACAATGTTTGATTTTTCTCCCCTCATGGGTACAGTAAATATTGTTTTTATTTCAATTATGAGACACATTCATAAATACATCATCTAGCTGCTGTGAACCTGACAGTCAAGTCAGTCAGTAGTATATTACCCTACAAACATAAAGGAAGCCAAATCATTTTGGTATTTTAGTCATAGCAATTTAAGTAGTCAAAATGCGAAACTCGTGGTTGCCCCCCAAATCACCCGAAAGCATATTGATACAGTGTCAGAAATTGTTTGCATCAGTTTTATAAGTTCATCTGTGTACTTCAGGTATCTGTAACTAAAAAAGGGATTCTTTTATATTTTGATAAAAATGTACTCGAATATTTCATAACATTAATATTTATTGCTTTATATGAATACTGTATTGAAAGCCCAAGCATTCAGTTTACACACAGAAATTATACAATTATATACCGCTTCACAAAGGCAGTGAACACATTACATTCTACAAAATCTACTTTACAGAAATTTAAAAATTCTAAATATCAAAAGGTACAGCTGAAGAAACAGGTATAAATTTGGCAGCCAGTAATTTTGACAGGGAAGTTGCAGCTTGCATGACTTTAAATATGTGAACTTGAAAATATTGAGTTTAGAGTAATCGTTGTGCTTTGTGTTGATCTGAAAAATATAACACTGGCTGTCAAAGAAGCATGTTCAAAAATATTTAATTCACTTCAAAATGTCATACAAATTATGGTGGTTTCTATGCACCCCTAAAGCTTCAGTCATTTAGCTCAGGTACATTACTAAAGTAATATATTAATTCTTCCAGTACAGTGGTGTTTCATACCATTGACATTTTCACACTCTAGAATAATTTAGAAAGAAATGTGTAATATTCACAATGTTCAGAAAAGCAAGCAAAAGGTCAAGGAACCTGCCCCGGTTCTTCTGAGATGGTCTCATGTCAGCTTCATAAGCATTCATTCTACAAAACAGTAAGCTAATGTTTGAACACAATTTCCAAGATAAAGCACATTTTCTCATAAATAATGAAGTCTTTTTTCTCAGGCACCTCAGAAGTATACAAAAGAATTTTAGTTTAAACAGATCTCTTGGAATGTGTTTAACCTGGTATTTCAACAGACTTAAGATTTCCAGGGTTTCACAGGGCCAGATTTTATCTGAATTACTTAGAAGAGAAAGAAAATGTCTTCTGAAAGAGGAGAACTCAATCATTACCAATAGAAAAAGTATCTACTGTATTCATCTCTTATAGAAACAGAAAAATATAACATTTTCCCCCTTAGAATAATATATTTATATATATATATATATGTATATATGACTTAAAGTTCCATTGTACATAGTCAAACAATAAAATCTGGAAACCAGCATGAAACCCTATAATTCACATGTTAAAATGTTGAAACTATGACCAAAATATGAAAATTGCTAGAGCTGTCAGAGAAAAGACAAAAAGCTTTCTTGCATACGTATAAACTAAATGTGATCATCTCAAAAAGGTTTTCAAAATTATAATTATAACCTTCCAGTTTAAAAACTTTAATTCTAAATTAAAAAAAAAAAATCTATACACAAACCACTGATTTGACCAGACCAAAAAAAAGTCAGCGGTAAGCAGGACCCAGAGGAGCTGATATTCACAGTTCTTATGTGTACAACTCTTTCAGGAATTATCCATAAAGTACTTTATTTTACAACCTGCTTCTCTTGTAAAACTAAAGGTCCACTTTATTACATAAAAGTTTTATACAGTGTTAAAACCAGAACTGTATGTAAAATACTGCATCTAAATTTCTAAATAGTTAGTCTTGTTCCATTGGTTCATCTGTGACTGTGGCTTCATCGTCATTTTCCATGGATGATTCTGACAGAATCTCTCCAGTTTTACTGGAATTGGATCCTACTAATTCCTCTGGTTCACGGCAGTCAGAACCACTACTTACAGGGCCTGTATTTTCACTACCTTCAGAATGTAAATCTTTCTCAGCTTCAGACAGATCAGATTCCTCCATCTGATTATTTTCCTCAGAAGTCTCTTCATTCACAGTTAAGGCATCATCAGATTCTTTTTCTTGATTTTTTCTTTCTGGGATCATTTCTCTTGATGTCATAAAAGACTCTAAAAATAAGCAAATGTTGTTGTAGTTAAACTCTAATTTTAAAATACCTTCACAGTTAAGTTTCATGAATTCTGATATTTTACAGTTCAAATCATATCCCCTGAAACTCAGCAGCAACTACATACAGGTGGGAGAAAAGCCCAACATCAGCATTATAAGGAGCTCCATTACGTTAAATTCTTTCATGAAAAAAATGAAGTACAAGAATGTGAGGGTCTCCTTACTCCACCCTTTTACAGATGGTCTCTAAATACCTTCTTCTTCCTCTTCATCCTCTTCTTCATCCTCTTCTGTACAGTGCTGCCTGGTACAACTACTTTCTTTGTCTTTATCCTGAGATGAAGATGATGCTTCTGTTTCTTCTACCATAACTGAAGAAACTTCACTGGAAGTTGTCTGACTGGCCATCTCTCTGACTTCACTGTCTTTGTCAAACCTGAGTCTTTTTACCTCATGCCCCTCAGCTTCCACGGAGTCTTCATCTGGATGTTTATTTTTTATAGGGCTCACTGAGGAAACTTCTGATTCAGATGTTGAAGAGTCACTGTAAATGTTTTTTTTAAAGTGTCATTAATAAGATTGTTTTCCTCATGTTCTACATTCTCATTTTTCAGGTCTAATAATTTTTTAAACTGTATTTTAGTGACAAAGTTAAATTATAACATCTAAGCAAAGAAAAACACAAGAGGATAATTTCAAGGCAACCTAAACTGTTTAATAAATATTTCTCATTAGGACATAGTCAGCAAGTTATGCGACGTTTCTTTGAAATTCTCTAGTAAGTTAAATATCCCCCTATAATAAAAATACAAATCTTCCACATGGATATACTCTTTAAGTCCTCTCATTGATTTAGTCTTCTTTCCTTAATATGATGTAGAACATTTGAAATAAGATGTAAATACAAGGTTTCCTTTTATGACCCACAATGAGAAGTTATTTACAAAATTTCAACTTATTTATAAACACTTTTTCTTTTCAAGTAACTTTCAAAAACAAGAAATAAAACGCACCATGACTACTTACTTTCTTAAGACTCTATATAAACAATCTCCCCACATTAGCCAGTTTTAAGTCTATGTCCTTCTTCAGCATGTGCTAAAGCTGCAAACAAGCCACAGCCCCTATAACCACATTAAAACTTTGTTCTGTTCCTTAACAACAGTATATTGTAGACAGTAAATGAGTGCTGAAACCATTAATAAATGTTAACTTTTAATGAAAACATTTTTTGATTTTTAATACAAGGCACATACAAACCTGTGATTTTTCTCTTCATTCTGCTGTAAGTTTGACTCTTTGCTATCTGCGCTCTCAGGCAAACCATTTGTTGTCATAGGGGCTGACAAAGAAACCTTTGGTCGATTAAGTGGCCTGGGTGTTCCAGGTCCATTTATATTAGACCTATAATAAGATAAATGAACATCATTTTCCATTTTTGTTTAAAAGCCATCCCTCCCAAGGTATATTTCCATGAACATATCACAGAAGTATTTGCTATAATTTTAATTTTCAGATCTATACCTTAACAAATTAATTATCTGCAGTATATACTACATCCTCCATAAAATGCCCAATTAAAAAAAAGAAGAATATTAAGCCTGCTACTCAAAATCAGGAAAATGCAAAAACTCTTTGATTATTAAAAATTGATAATTTCACCTCTCAGTATAGCTTGGTGAATTTCCAGGAAACATAACACCATTCATTCGATTTAAACTATTAGAATTGTTTTTCCTATAAGAAAAGAAAATACACACTGTTACAGATAGTTTAATTCTTTACTTTTAATGAGAATCAATGGGTTGAAAAGATCTTCTGTATGGTCTCACTGTCACAGATCCAAACAAAAAGACTGTGAAAATTAATGTAAGCATATACTACTGTAAGAAAAAAATCTGTTACCAGTCAACGTGACTTGACTCTTTTTCCAAAATATCTCACATTCATTAGCAAAACATTTTAGTTTGTAACGAAAAGCAACTCTTTTTTTATATATCATTACCTTTTCATAGTTTCTCTGCCAAGAAATATATTATGGGATTATCTCAGGTTAGCAACACAGGTATGTTCCTGAGAGGGTTCTAATAACAAATTCACTATTGTTATTGTCCATGAAAGCAGAGGCAGCTTAACCTTAAACCAACGGTAAAAGGTTAAAAGTTAACGGGGCAACCCCTTTTCCCTGCCCTTCGCACCCCCAGGGGACATTTGGCAATGTCTGAAGATATATGGAGGGGGGAACACTACTGGCATTAGTGGGTAGAGGTCAGGGACACTGTTAAACCTCCTGTAATTCCCAGGATAACACCCACAATAAAGAATTATCTGGTCTACAATTTATCAATTGTGCCAAGGCTGATAAACTATGCCCTAAACTGAGCTCTTACTTTGCTATATATAAATCTTGACAACTGGAAATACTTTTCCACCATACAGAGGAATGCCATGAAGTAGTTCTTCCAAACTTAGGAGATATGCCCTAGAGATGCCCCCAGAAAGGCATCTAGGAAGGCATCTCAGGGCTTTGAAAGCCATGACAATACATAAATCAAACAATATTAGAATTACAGTAAATTAACATTCTCTTTAATCCACATATCTTAAGTACAAAAATACAAAGTTATTCTACTTTGGGGGACTGGGTGGTAGGTTCACAAGCATTTAAAAATGTTATCATGCTTAATTAAAACAAATGAAACCTATTTACATATTAGAAATAATCATGAGAATACAATAATTAAATATACTAGAAATAGAAAAAAATCTCTATACTTACTCTGAAGAAGGATAAACACAGCTAACAACCATTACATTCTGCAATAATAAAAATGGTTATTTAATATGAGGAAAAATACTACAACATAAAGTTTAATCCTTTGTTTTTAATTTCTCAAAATCACCTTGATGGGTTAAGTTTTGATTTACTCCAATTTTGCTAATAAAGGAAATTAAACTGTTAAAAATGAAAGCTGATAAAAAAAACAACAACAAACAAATAATAACAAAGGGCCAAAATAGAATATCCTACTAAACCATGTATTTTTTGCTAGTCTTTTTTTTTTTTTTTTTAAATCCTAATCTAGTTACTTTGGAGCTGCTCTTATTTTAGATGGAATCACCCAAAAATGTTTAGATACTGAAATACTTAAGCCAAGTATAATGATTTTCTTTATAAAGCAATACCTAATCCAGAACTGCTTGTGTAGTTATCATACAATATTGTGTAGCATTTCCTTGAAGTCAAAGAAGAAATTCAAACCCTTTTTGAAATATAATTTTCCTGGTAATAATAACTCTAATAAAAGTTAATATCCACTGAAAGTTTACTATGATCCAGTTAAGTGCTTTTCATTTAATTCCCCTCACAGCCTTATCATTATCCCCATTTTAGAAAGGAAGAAACTGAGACTTAGGTTGTGTGGCCCAAGGTCACACAACTATGAAGCATTGCAGCCATGATTTGAAGACAGGGCCCCTGATATGACTACTGTGACATATTGCCTCTTCATCAAAAGATCTCCAAAATATAATTATTAAAGGTTCCCAAGCTGAAAAATAAGTACTTATGAACCATCTCAGTTTCCTGCCCTTTGGGAATTTTATTCAGTTGAGGGCAGAGAGGCTCAACAAAACATATTAATCCAATAAGGCCCCCAAGAACTATTGTAAATCACTAAGTAATGGTTTTGGATCCTTGTTCCTAGAGTAAAGTAAACTGAAATCGAGTCCCAACCTTAAAATGAACATTGAACTATGTTTTAGGGTTAACTGAGAATTAGTAACGCACTGGTCCAATCTTGATTCCCACAGGGCTCCTTCATTTTCATTCTTTGCTCCAGACAAGTCAGTTTCTTAACTTTTCATTCCCTCAAACACCTTAATGTCTTTGTTCATCACATTATTTCCACTGTTCAGAATGCCCTTCTCTTATTACTAACACCCCTCACCCCCCCCACACACAAATCAAACAAATACTTTGAAGTTTTTTAATCCCTAAATCTGATTTGCATCTTTTTACTCAATACCTAATTTAAATGCTTTGCACCAGCAAGTTTCCAAAGTTGTATATCTCTCAATTCCAGAACTGAGAAAATGAATTCCATGGTAAATAAGTTTGCAAGTTTTACTCTATTAAAGTTAAAATGTCGGGCCGGCCCGGTGGCGCACTGCTACAGTGCACCGCTTGGGAGCACGGCGGCGCTCCCACCGAGGGTTCGGATCCCACATACAGACCGGTTCCCGCTCACTGGCTGAGCGAGGCGCGGGAGCAACACCGAGGGTTGCGATCCCGTTGCCGGTCCCAGTCCGGTACAGGCGCGACACTGAGGGTTGCAATCCGTTGCCGGACACGAAAAAAGACAAAAAAAAAAAAAAAAGTTAAAATGCCAATTGTAGAACTTCTCAGAAACTTTAATGTGTTGATGTATGCTATGAATTTCCAAGAGATAATAATAAGCTGCTTTTCCCAAACCTAAATGATTACTGCAAGCCCTCCTTTGCCCCCTCCTAATTAAATATCTCTCTGAAGCACAGAATACAATTTGTGAAAAATTCAATATAGGGTAGGGTGGAAACCTATTTCAAGAAAGGGTGCCTGAAAAAGATCTTACTGAACATTCGTTTCTAAAAATCTATTAGGCCATGGTTTAATATAATTCAAATTATAAAATAAATACCTTTTCTACTCCTCTGAGAAATTTGTCTGTTCCTGTATAGTTTCTCCTTGGATCTGTTAGCAATTCACATAGTCGCTGAATAGTAAAAGGAATACTGCAAAAGAATATAATTTTATAATCTGAGGTCATTAATTATCGGGAAAATTAGAAAAATTATTTCTTTTACTAATTAAAGTTTTATCTAGGCAGCCATGTGTTATTCTACAAAAGAAAATGCTACGATAGAGAAATGAATGGATGAGTCATTTAAAATAGACAAGACAATAAACACACCTGTCTTTTTACTTAACAGAAAAACAACTCCCTTCCTTGCTTTAAAAAGCAAGGAAAAAGAATATCCAAATTAACAGAAAGCATCAAAACTGACTGGAAAAAAATTAATATTCTAAATCCTGTTAATTCATTTTAAGTTTACAAGAGAGGCAACACAAGAATAATCAAGTCAGAGTTTATTTAAATACAGAAACTTTTCCCCAAGCATTCTTCTGCACACAAAGATTTCTTTAAAGTGTTTAAACAAAACTACAAATGATTTTGTTATGGGATAGAAGACAAATGATTCCAATGAAAAAGTATCTTAAATACAGTTCTGCTCCATTATTACAATTTTATATATAACCTACATGTTTAATCAAACTTAAAATATATGCAAAAATATACTCGATAATTTGATAAAAACCTTATTGTTAACTTTACCAAATACTTTCACCATAATTCAATTATCACTTGATCACAGCAAATACAAAACTGACATGTTAGAATTAAAATCACCTTATAAATATAAAAAAGTTTTGAGCTTATATAACTCATAGATAGCATTCATCAGAATTACAAACTGAACAGCAGTTATGAGCACTATATATGACAAATGCAGCCAAAAAGTACCACAAACATAAATCTTTGAACTTCAGTGTTTGCCATACAACTCTATTTATTCTACTCATGAGGAGAATTACAAAGACTCAAATTAATAGTTAATGTTCACAAAGTTCTTTATTTTTTATAAGCAGTTTGACACAATATTCTCCCCCACAAGGTAAAGCAGCTGGTTGAGTAACAATGATGCCAGGACTCAAACCCAGTTTTTCTAACTTCAATTCCCATGTCAGTTCCACTGTACAACACATATTTAATAAAATCATAGTTGTTTATTTTCTAATTAGATAAATTACACTTGGTTCTCATATTTTTATCTCCAATACTATTCTGATGTTCTTATAAATTTTGAAGTAAATGTTATTCATATAAAAACAAAAATTTTAGTTATTTGAGAGTCCAAGAATCAATCTTTTCTCAATTAGCATCCAAACCTAAAAGCAAAACTATTGTTCTGCCAAAAGACAGGGCACACAATGAAAGATGAAATGATTGCCTGAACTTCTTCAATGTCCATCACAACTGCTATATGAAATTCCTTTGGGTTTCTGAGAAGGAATACTCCTTTCTCCTTGCTTCTGAAAATCTACTCAGTGTGAAGTGCACTGCCAAAACTAAGAATCTTTTAAAATGGACAAGAGAAGTACAAAGCACACTATTACTAATAATGAAACATTAAGCTTACACGTCTTTTTTTGTTAATTCCTATAAAGACAACACATAATTAAAAACCTATAGCTAATATACAAAACAACTGTAACTCCATTAAAAAAATTTTTTAAAGCATTTCCCAAACTGCATATCAGTTTCTCAATTGTCTGTCTTTTCTCATATTTGATCGAAAGTTTCTTAGGGGGCACGACATCTTCATATACATTATGCTCAATATATAATTTATTTGCATACATATATATCCGAAATGCAGTATCATCACGGATTTCAGAACGTACTGGTATATCCGACCTTAGCCCCTCTTCGAGGTCACTGTTCTCAAACCTTAAACACACAGAAAGGCACATCTATGCTCCTCCCTCATCAATCATCTCATAGTGATACTGTAATTAAAACAGTTTTACACATTACTCAAAATATACAAAATAGCACCAAGTATTTGGGTATTCAAACAGTGGTTAACTGACGAATACTTAGATATTGTCTAGTTATGCCTTTTCTTCCAATTCTTTCCCACATTAAAACGTAATATTTTCTCTTAAATTATAATCAGCTTTAACAAATGATTATTTTTAAAGTTTTCATTTACACTACATGTTTTGGCTAATTTTCCTTCGGAATGTAAGTAAAACTATAGCAAATTATTAATACTGTGTGTTGGTGAATACTAATACTGCCGGAGGGGAATAATGCTATCAATAACAGCCTATGATAAAATGAGTTTATATTCTTAGGCACTTTCAAAAGCTTTTAAGGTCATTTTACCAAGTATCCAGTAGATGGCACTAAAATATCATACAAGACTCCCGTTCCTCACATGAGCAGGCTAAAACACAACCACACATTTCTTGTAAATAAAAGTATTCAACAGAAATACTAATATGAGAACTTTGGCAATGGCATTAAAAGATCTCTTTATATACAGTTTGTACTTTTTAACCTATTCCATAAATATGAGACAGTACTATAAACTAGAAATACCCATGTTTGCTCAACATGTAAATAATTACAATTGCAATAATAAAGCTAACAAAACTATATATACAGTACTATGAAGATAGAATAAACTGTATGCCAGGAAAGAAAGCGTATACCTGGGAACATTTAATTTGAAGTAGGTCTTTAAAAGGAGGCAGATGAGTAAAACTGAATAAATCAAATCGAAATGAATGCATTTGGTATGACTATATGAAAGGTTTGCTTTCCGTAACTCTTCCGTTAGACATAGTACACAAAATAGTTCATTCTAACTCCCAAAAATATTAAGGCTCCCCCCCCCCAAAAAAAGCCCTATAGCTAAATTAAGACACACATGCAAGAAGAGTAAATAGCAAAAATGGAAGGAGTGTTAAACATGCATACCACTCATTCTCCATGAAAAATGTGAACCAGAATCTTTAAATTTGGTGGGGGATAGATAAAGGAAGTTCATTAGCAAAAGAGTATAATAAAATAAATCACTTTGTAAGAAAATATTTGGGGTTATTTAAACTAAAATGCATTCAGTTTACACTGCAATATCTTATTTGCCCATACTATGAGATGAAAAACTATAAGGAACTGACAAAATTTAACATGACTAGCTAGCATTTCAAATTTTTTAAAAATGCCCACATAATTCAACAAAACTCAAAAAACAAAGAAAAACCCCACACATTAAACAATCTGAAAGAAGCAGTTCCTATCAAATAGTATTACTCAGAAATACTACGGAAAATTATTGACCAGTCCACTTTTAATATACAAATTATAAAGTAGAATGGTTTCAAAAACAAAAACAAAACACTGGCTAGCCCAGTAGGAGATCTTGTCCAAGTTGAATTTACCTCTCTAACTCCTTATTTTTGCCTGGAAAACAGGGATTCTGAAACTGTCCATCTTATATGATTATCATGAGGACTTAATACAACAAAATATATATAAATCACCTAACAGTGAAATATTTTAGAAAATGTTTGATAAATATTAGTTCCTATCATCATCCTGATCCCATCTACTATCTGAGATATTTTAGAAAATGTTTGATAAATATTAGTTCCTATCATCATCCTGATCCCATCTACTATCTAACTGAGGTTGAGGGAAAGCACAAACACTCCAATGTCCAACTGCAGAAGAACAAAACCAAAAGTATAACTCTGTCATTAAAAATATTCATTTTAATTCCAAGGAAAGTAACTGACCCAAATTAAATAGGATTACACATTTCACATTAGATTGTATGCAAATTAAGATATATGTCTCCATTTACCATTTTTTAAGTCATATCTAAAAGCTATGGTAATTCAAATACCACGAAAGCTGCTGGACATTGGAGAGAGACATCTAAAAGCGACAATTCAGTGCTATTTTTAAAAAAAGATAAATTTTAAACAAGACTAAACCCTAAAGAAATAATGTCCCAGCTTATACTTTAACCTGAGACTATGGTTTGACTAAAATTTATCTTAATCTGATTAAATGTTTGATCATTAAGATATAAAAATATTCTGAATACATGTCAAGGTATTCAGTTGAAAAGAAGGTACTTAAAAACAAAGAAATGCATATTTCATTCAAATTCTAAGATAAAATCAGACAACTACCTTACCTTTGTTATATAAGCAACTTTCCTCATGAAAAAGATATACAAACATAAAATATAACACAGAGGCTATCAGAGTAAAAAGTGTAAAAAGCTAAAGAGATGACCATAAAATCAGTCATCCTACTAAGAAATATGTCGAAATAGCCATTCACTTTAGTTTTATGCATGATGATGTGGTCTTTACTATGTTTTTCTTTTCTGACTGTAAACAGCCACATGGCTGTGCCTTAGTTAACAGAAATACTTAAGGCTGACTTGAACTAAACCTATTTAAGTGGAAACTAACTTAAATATCTCTCAGCTATCAAAGGCTGAATAGGTCCATAGTCTTGTTTACTCAGTTCAAAAATACCATCAGAATCCTGTGATATCATTTTTACTTAAAGGAATATGCTCTTTCTGTACTGAGGCTTTAACATTTTTATCAATATACACATAAATATTCTATGCATATATTTTATACCTCAAATCAAATGCCAGAAATTCTGAAATTTATTGAAAATGTCATGAAATGATTAGTATAAAAAATTAAGAAAATGAAGAACTGGCCTCTTTCAATAATGTTAAGGAACCCAAATGTTGTAAGTAAACCAATGCCTGCACCATTCCCCATCCCAAAATGAATCTACAGCAACTGTCAAAGCTTTAAATCAAGTCAATCATCTCTTACAGTATCTATGGTAGTCTGAATTGTTGTGTTGTTTCAAACTTGCATCAAATATAAAGAAAAAAATTAATTAGCTTTCTGCAAGTTCCTACTTTTCAATTTTAAGAATTTTACTAAAGACAGCATCACATAATACCACTGGACAAAGGCAAGGTCAACGAACAGAGTAAGGAAGGCTGGCTACTAAATAACACCTAAAGATAACAATCATGCTAAGAGAAAGGGAGTAAAGAAAAAGGAAATAAGCACATTTTTTTTTTAAAAGATGACCGGTAAGGGGATCTTAACCTTTGACTTGGTGTTGTCAGCAC